>NW_003303731.1:1758896-1760034 GCF_000142945.1 Phytophthora infestans T30-4 | reverse complement strand
AATCTAAGCAGCACCTACAGCGTCATGTACGCAGGACCTCCCTTGCCAGTTCACACTGCCACACAGTCTCCCAGCACCCAAGCCTGACGTAACCATTTCATCACGAAGTCGTTCAGCCCAACACGTAGCCAGCATTACGCGAGAGCCCACACTCGAAAGCCAGCCAACCATACCACAAAAAGTCTTCGTGCCCTGCGCGAGCTTGAACGTAGGACCCTATCACGATCACATCGGAACCATACTCGTGTAGAAAGAGCTCGCAGCAGGTGCTTCCGCCGCGGCAGCAAACTAGACGCCCTAACGACTGCACCAACGTGCCAGAACGGTCAAGTGAGGCACGCCACAATGTCCATCGGCCAGTTAAACGCGCAGCCTCTGGGAACGGCTGCATTGCCTACAAGGCAGCAATCCGTTCCCGCCCTCTAGCAGCGAGGTGCCAACGCATAGCACACCCGGTTGGCCACGCGATGAATACTTATACCACGGACGACGCTCAGTATAGCGTCTTGGCACTGTTTCAGAGCATACCAGCAGCGCTTTCCTAGACTAGTACCACCTCAAAATCTAAGCAGCACCTCCAGCGTAATGTACGCAGGACCTCCCTTGCCAATTCACACTGCCACACAGTCTCCAGCACCCAAGCCTGACGTAACCATTTCATCACGAAGTCGTTCAACCCAACACGTAGCCAGCATTACGCGAGAGCCCACACTCGAAAGCCAGCCAACCATACCACAAAAAGTCTTCGTGCCCTGCGCGAGCTTGAACGTAGGACCCTATCACGATCACATCGGAACCATACTCGTGTAGAAAGAGCTCGCAGCAGGTGCTTCCGCCGCGGCAGCAAACTAGACGCCCTAACGACTGCACCAACGTGCCAGAACGGCCAAGTGAGGCACGCCACAATGACCATCGGCCAGTTAAACGCGCAGCCTCTGGGAACGGCTGCATTGCCTACAAGGCAGCAATCCGTTCCCGCCCTCTAGCAGCGAGGTGCCAACGCATAGCACACCCGGTTGGCCACGCGATGAATACTTATACCACGGACGACGCTCAGTATAGCGTCTTGGCACTGTTTCAGAGCATACCAGCAGCGCTTTCCTAGACTAGTACCACCTCAAAATCTAAGCAGCACCTC
>NW_003303731.1:1757244-1758303 GCF_000142945.1 Phytophthora infestans T30-4 | reverse complement strand
CCATCGAGACAGACAGCCGTCAATACTGCCACGTTCTCGACAAAAGAAAGAGTCGTGCAACAAGGCTGTAAAAAGCTGTAACCAAGTCTAGTGTCCGGTTTGAGTCGCAGAAGGAAGGCTGAGGCAGCCGAGAGGGCCTGTGCTGAGGCCAACACGTCAACTGGTTTTGTCATTCTTCCGTAGAACGACCGCGCATTCACTGCTGCCAAGAAATGTGAACTACCGGCGAAGCGAATACTCGATATCCCACAGAATCCAGCGTATCCAAAGCACGTAAGAGTAGTATTTCCACATGAGTGATCTTGACGCAAATTTTCACCTTGTTCACTGGAAATAGAGCTTCCAACTCGCTGTCATCACGCGTGAAGAACCTTCCCCATAGTATCGGAGGAAGTGCGAGAGGTTAACTTATAAACTACTCGAGTCTGCACGGTTTTGTCGTTCCCCGATACCCGCTTCACGACGTCCAGTTTTGCTAGACACGAAGCAGCTCACGACAGTGCACACACCGCCCACCACATCCATCACCACGCGCTCGTATA
Source organism: Phytophthora infestans T30-4 (assembly GCF_000142945.1). Lineage (NCBI taxonomy): Eukaryota > Oomycota > Peronosporomycetes > Peronosporales > Peronosporaceae > Phytophthora > Phytophthora infestans. Next base: position 1,757,761 of record NW_003303731.1, on the reverse strand, counting down.
TCGATTGGTCGCGCCTGAAAACCTTGAGGTAGAACGCGAGCGGCAGCACCAGCCAGCACACGATGATGGTCGACACCTGTGGAATCCACCAGGTCAAGGAAGTGGGAGCAGAAGCCGATGGCGGCGTCCACCAGTATCACCATGAAGAGATCTAATGTGACGTAGTGAACACGTTGGCAGAGCCGCTGTAGTCCGAGAGCTGGACCTCGTCCTGTTCCTTCTCCTCCTGTTCAGGCTTTGCAGAGTTCGACAGCGTATCAACGCCCGAGAAAGGTGTTGCTCTCCAAGTCCACCGCGGCGCGTTCGGAGACGCTGAACATGCGACCACCCGGTAGCTCCGTCGCCCGACATCTCTCTGCGCCAGGTGCTGTCCGCATTCGGCAACCTGTTCCTCCCGTACGGCGTCACCGTCGTGACCCCGGACCTGCAGCGGCCCCATATTTTCCACTCCAAGATGCTAACACCGACCACGTCAGCGATGATGGTTCCCATGCATCCGATGAGCGCGATGGTTCCA
>NW_003303731.1:1752537-1754835 GCF_000142945.1 Phytophthora infestans T30-4 | reverse complement strand
CTCGAGTACCAGCGCATTACTGGTAGGACTTCTTAATTTCCGGTGAGGTGTATAGTGCTACTTGCCTGTTGGCATGATCTCTAATGAGGTGTATAGTTTGTAGTTCGAAGAACTATCATATGCCGTATTGGTTTTTCTCTGTAATCGAGCAACATTTCTGGGTGATTTATGTTTCACCCAAAAAGGGCTTTTCCACAGTCGAGCAACCTGTGAGTTGTGTAGAGTGCACACACAATTTCAGATTTCGCTCTCTCGGAAATTTCGCTCTCTCGGAAATTGGAGCCTCGCTTTCTCCGTCGAAGCGTGGAGGCTGTTGTTGCTTACATTTGTGTTAATGCAAAGTGATGGCTAGTTAGGCTTCCAGTTTGGGGTTAACGACTACTGCATCGAAGAATCGATCACGTTGGCGGTCACTGGCAGGTGGAACCCCGCTAACGTAATGTCGCTAAGATGTTGGAGTCGTTCTTCTTCTTGTAGTGCGTGTATAGGCGGCTTGGACCATGCCGCAAGTTTTGCTGTTATTGGAGCCATGTCGATCAATCCATGACGCGTGGTCACTCGCGAGACCAGCAAGTACGTTTGCTGGGGCTTAAATTTTTAATTAGTCCCTGAGTACATTTCCAGCCCATGTCGCGGTCTCCTTCTCTCGTCGGGGTCGTGTATCTTATGTAAGCCGGCGACGTAGGAACTTATACGTAAAAGTAAAGCAAATGTATTAACTTGTTTCTTGTTTCTGTTTCTTGAGCACTTCTGTTGAAAGAAGGAAAATCACGACTCAGAACTTCCCTACCTGCTCTCCTACCTCCGAAGGTATCTCCTAATAGTCCCCATCCTGACCGACATCACTCTCAACTTCACTACCCTCCCACTGTCTGGATTCCTTGGTTCCACGTCAGACTTGGAACGAGGCCGTCTGAGTAGTAGAGACGGGATAGTCAGACGAGGCACTAAGCTTCTGCCGTGCACTAAACTGTCGGAAACACTCGTCCAGAATAGCCAGTCCTTCTGCCAGCCGTAGACCGTGACAATTCTCCCCGACTGACGCTCGGAGTCCTCGCCGAGCCTCGTTCCCTTCAGCATGTCCGACGGCAGTGGTGGTCGTCGAATCCGGAACGACAGGTGTCGTTCCAATCGAAGCTCCGCTTGAATCTCTTTCCACCGACGACGTTCCACTTCTCGGACTACCACGCAAAAGGTCGAGGCTGGCCTTCTCTCTCCCTTCCCGGCGCTCTTTCTTATTCCCTAGCTTAGTCCACCCTTGTTGAGCCGTTGAAATGCCAGATCGATCGACTCCACCTGCTTGCGAGGCCCAATAATACCTCGTAGCGTGACTATAGCAACCCAGCGTCAGCACCGACGCGTTCCAATAGAGACAAGCGATCGAGAATTCCAGCACCACGTCAACTAGTAACGAAACAAATGCGACGCCCATCCATCCGCATAGTACGCCCTCCACGCCCTCATACAGCATGCGTGGCAAGTAGAACATGAGAGACATAAGCAGTTGCATCACGAGATAGACACCAGTTAGATATTCGCCCACACGATCAATCGAGGCAACCACAGCTTCAGCCATAGCCCTCAATTAACGACAGGAAGACGTCCAGATAAGCTGCACCACATCAGGAACGAAGAGGCAGAACGAGTGATGTCACGCCTCGCACCACCTAAGGCACAATCGTCCAAATATTTCAAATCGAGATTCGTAGTTCCGGAGTACCGCCATAAGAACGAGGAACAACAACGTGACCAAAATACACGCGTTTTCCCTGGGAGGCAGTGCCTTCGCGTTCGCGCCACGCACCGTAGTGACAAATCTGTCACTACAAGTGTACCAAAAGAAACAGATAGTAGTACCGCAATCCAGCGCACTAGCACCTAATGCCCATCCCACGTTCCGTATAGGAGTCGTGACAACCCACACCGCGATACCAGCCACAGCACAGCCCAACATCGCTCCAGTCTCCATCTCGGGGAGCTTAACAGTCGACCACACCACATCCTTCCAGTGAAACCACTTCTCCAGCACTTCCGCCATTCTCAAATGACGCCGCTTAAGACTGAGAGATCCAGCCAGTGTTGTCCGTTAGCATCCTCGTCCCAACTGTCGTCACGAGTCACCCAAATCGTTATCTCTCACGTCGTTCCATTTCTACACCCAGTCGCTAACGTCTTTTTCTCCGACGTGTCCCTTCCGTCAGCCACTAACCTTTCGAGAGAAACTTATCCGTCAGTTTCCAACTATCCCAGCAGCGAGCATTTCTCGACGACAACAGCCTCTCTTTCGCCATGTCCGAA
>NW_003303731.1:1748441-1751504 GCF_000142945.1 Phytophthora infestans T30-4 | reverse complement strand
GAACCTTCATCTCCCTTTGTGTCGCCAACCTGGCAAGAGGAAAGAGCGACACTTCTTTCCCCTTCCTCCTGCCCCCTTCATGGTCGGGACGTTCCAGTTGGTGTAGACGTTCCAGACGAGGTAGACGTCTCAGTCACGACAGTGCTCCTCGAGAGGCTACGCAGTTTCTCGACTTCTGGACGTGAAGCAGACCCAGCTTACCGTCGCGACAGAGTTGAAGAATGGCACGTACCAACTTCCCGAAGTCCGTGGTCCGACCAAGACGGAGGTCAAGCGTGCCGAATGGTCCGATCTCGAAGAGGAGGACGAAGACGAGACTAAAGCCGCCGATCCTGCCGCTGCTGTCGAGACCTCCACTGTTACCGACTCTAAGGAAGTCAAAGCCGACGCTGACGACGGAGAAGATGGAGACGAAGCGGTTGAGGACGACGAAGAGGCCGAGGAGGACGAGGACGAAGAGGACGAAGACGACAAGGCGGAGGCTGACGACGAAGGAGACAACGAGAAAGCTGTTCCCGAGAAAGAGAAAGCCACCAAAAAGTAGTCTTCCAGCTAACGCGAGTAGTAGTCGTCCGACTATCAGTTCATTGCCTCAGAATAATTTTGCGTCCCTAAACTTCTTATAGTTCCACAATCTTTCACAAATCACCATCGTTCCATCAATGTTAGACGCGCCGTTCCAAATTATTCGTTCCAACCTTGTCTCGTTCCAGACAATCTCGTCTCGTAACAACTCTTCCAAATGGGAACCCAAAGTATCCATGCTCATCTCGCTCTCATATGTAAAATGCAGCAATACAACCCAGTATCTTGAGATTCTCTCGTTCTCAAATACCGATTAGAGTGAAGTCATCACACTCCACTCGTTCCAACCGGTCAAGTGACCAGCTAGAACAACACATCCGCGTCGTCCACGTCAGCGTTGGCTTCGACCAACCTGGCGCTCCGACGTAACTCCGGCAAACCCTTCTTCTTACGATCTGCATCTTCAAAGGCAGTGATTAACGTTCCGAACTCCGGAGCTAGAGCAGCTCGTGACAGCCAAAACGTCTCGTAGGTAGCTGTCAGTACCAGGTACTGAAGCTCGCCCTTTTCCATTTTCTTCGCAAGAATATCCACAATAGGCGACGAGACACCAGCAAAAGCAGTCTCTTCACCTCCAATAGACAAACGTTCCACAAAACTCGATGGAGGTAGATCATCCTCCTGCAATGGTCCTGGTTCCGTACGCATGTCGCTTCCAGTCACGTTCTCTGTTGTCACGTTCTCATCAGTCACGTTCTCGGTAGTCACGTTCTCATCAGTCACGTTCTCGGTAGTCACGTTCTCGGTCGAACCTTCAGGAATATCATCAGCGAACGGTCGACTCCAACGACCACGGAAGCGCTTCAACCGATTCACATTCACCGTAACAACCTTGTCAGGATGTCTGGGTATCGCAATCTTGTAGGCGTTCTCCCCGACTTGGCCGACAATACGGTACGGACCGTGCCAAGAGAACGCCAACTTCTTCGTCTTGTTTTTACCGACTTTCGCTCTGAAATACTGATAGACCCAAACGGGATCCCCCACTTCATATGGGACCTTGACTTGCTTACCCAAACGCTGCTCGTGCCGATCTTGAGCCTTTAGTAGCTGTCGCTCCACTAGACGCCTTGAGTCACGTAACGACAAGTACAACTTCCTCCTGTACGCAGCAACCTCGTTGCTTTTCCAGTCTTTTCCAGTGTTGAGAAAGGCTAAGTCGATAGGTAGAACCGGGTCACGTCCATATAGACTGAAGAAAGGAGTGTCTCCCAGACCCTCGTGATACGCAGTCCGGTATGCCAACAAGACCCGAGGCAAATAAATGTCCCAATCGGTCTGGGTCTCATTCACAAACATCTTAAGCATTCCCAACAATGTTCCGTTAAATCGCTCCACTAGTCCTTGAGTTTGAGGATGATAGGCCGCTCCAAACAACTTCTTGATCCCTAGTGTCTGATATAGAGATCGTGCCAAATCAGACGTGAAGTTCGTTCCTCGGTCACTAAGCAATCGTTCTGGAACGCCATGTCTGCAAATTACACCCTCGATCATAGCATCGACGAAAGAGATCGTGTCCAGTGACGCAACCGCGAAAGCTTCAGCCCATCTCGTGAAGTAGTCCACAAACACCAAGATATACTTATTTCCACGCGGTGTGACAACCAGTGGACCAACAGCGTCCACTACTAGCAACGAGAACGGTCCCGATAGTTCCTGGACAGGCATTCTTTGCATAAGACCAGCCCGCCAAGGCCTTCGACCTTTACCACCACTGCAAATAGAACACTCCTTCACGTATTCAACCACGTCCTTTCGCCAACCGTGCCAGTAAGCATGGCGTCTCACCTTATCCAACGTTTTAGTCTTTCCCAAATGAGCCGAGAAAATATCAGCGTGACAATAGTGCAAAACGGTCTCGATAAACGGTAATGGAACGACCGGAACGGTCACGGTCCGAGCAGGACCGGCACGAACCCCCAAATGCACACGGCGCATGAGGACCTCGTTCTTCATCAAATGATGCGGAGACATCTTCAGGACTGTCACTCTTAGTTGCGGATCCAGAGCAAGAGCACCGTCTTTCAGGAACGCCTTCATAGCACGCATCCACGGTACTCGTTCCTGTTCCTCCATGAACTTACCATAGTCCAACCCAAAGACATCGACAGCAGACGGTAGTGTAGATGGAGCACCCGCTTGCAGTTCTTCTTCCTGCTCTTCCTGGGAGAGTTCCCCACTAGAGACAACACCGTCTGTTGTCTCCCCGACTGGAACTGAACCGTCCGTCTCGTTCCAGTTCTCGGTCTGCTCCACAAGGATCGTTCCATTCTTGTCCGGAGATCGTTCCGATCCTCGTTCAAGAGATCCTTCATCGAAATGGCACTAATAATCCCCTTGTCAGGACGATGATGAAGTCTCGATAGTCCATCCGCATGACCCATTGACGTCCCAGGTTTGTAATACACTTTAAACCTCAGCTGCGATAGTTCCGCGGCCCATCGTGCAATTTAGCATTGGACGTCTCGTGCTGTCACT
>NW_003303731.1:1636503-1748285 GCF_000142945.1 Phytophthora infestans T30-4 | reverse complement strand
ACCAACATCTTGCTAGCGTAAGCCACCGCTCGGTCACGTTTGTCAACTTCTTGCATCAGGCAAGCACCCACGGCCAAATGAGACGAATCAACGTAGAGCTTAAACCGTTTCTTGAAGTTAGGATATACCAGTATCGGAGGCTTCACCAAGGCCCGTTTCAGTTGATGGAACGCCACTTTACAATCATCGTTCCATTTGAAGTCGACTTCCTTCTGCTTCAGTCGTTCCAAAGGAGCGGCAATAGCAGCGAACCCAGGTATGTACCGTCTGAAGTAACTGGTTAGTCCAAGGAAGGCACGGACCGTATGAAAACCATGGGGTCTCTCGATGTTTATCACAGCCTTTGCCTTTTCCGGGTTCGGCAAGATTCCGGTAGGTGTCACGATGTGACCCAAGAACGCTACTTGGTCACGTCCCCAGTGACACTTCTTCATCTTCAGCTTAAACCCAGCCTCACGGAATCGTTCCAAAACCTGTCTCACCCGGATTAGATGGGTAGGAAAGTCATCACTAAACACCACGCAATCATCCAAGTAAACAAGGCACGTCCTCTCCTTCAGATCGACCAGCACGTTCGCCATTAGACGTTCGAAATCAGGAACGGCGTTACACAACCCAAAAGGCATAACAAGCCATTCGTAGAGTCCAAATTTACTCGTGAAAGCAGTCTTGTCGATACTGTCACGTTCCATTGGAACGTTCCAATATCCTGACGCGATGTCCATAGTAGAGAATAGCTTAGCGTCCCCAAGGACATCCAAAATGTCGTCAATTAAAGGCATAGGGTAGCTATCCTTTATCGTGACAGCATTCAACTTCCGGTAATCGATGCAGAAACGGATTCCGCCGTCCGGTTTCCGAATCATTAGCACGGGACTAGCCCATGGGCTATTCGACGGTCGAATCAAGCCAAGTTCCAGGTATTCTTGAATCTCGGCCTCCATGACATCTCCTTCAGCCTTCGAGACTCGATACGGAGGTTGCTTTATGGGCGTACTCGTTCCAGTATCGATGCTGAACTTCAGAAGGTCCGTTCGTCCCGGTTTCTTGGACGTCTCGACGAATAAATCCTTCATATCCTTCAACATTTCCACGAAAAGTCTCCTTTGTTCAGCTCCAAGTGACGAATCATGGAAGTCCACTTTGAAATCATCGTCCTCATCGTTCTGCATAGCGGCAGCCATCTCTGCTTCGACGGTTCCTTCTTCAGTATTCTCGTTCCTTTCGGTAGCACTTATCACGGCACTAACTTCATCCGTCGTTCCACTTTGAACATTTACACCAAAAGCCGATTTTGGAACGAGGGTCACCGCAGCCACATACGCACCCGATGGGATTTCAACTTCTTCGGTAGACGCATTGCAGACTTCCACTAAGACAGTTCCATTCATCACCGTACACAAGGTTCTGGCAACTCGTACGTTCTCATCCGTTCCAGGAACGCCTTCGACCAAAACTGTGGAACGATCTTTCATTGTTCCCTGAACTTTAGACTTGACTAGAGCTAAATGACCCGGCTTCAATTGCACAGTCGAGGTCACCGTGGCGGCATAAGTCTCTTCTACTCTCGTGACGCCCAGCGGGATTACATCTCCAGTTCCCTTCAGAGTCATCGATTGATCCTCGAGATCGATAACGGCACGGAACGAGCGTAACGAGTCCGTTCCCAAAATGGCATCTACGAACAAGTGGTCGACCACTACGAGCGGAAGCGTCATTTCTATCGTTCCAAGTGTCACAGGAAGGTGAATCACACCGCGTACGCGGATCGCATGCCCCGAAACACTATCCAAGCTTCCGCTATAGGGTTTGAGAGGTTCCGACGCCCTGCCGAGTCGTACCAGCACGCGCTGATTCACGAGACTCGCAATGGCCCCAGTATCCGCTAACATTTCCGACGGACAACAATCGATGTAGCCACCGGTCACAGCCTTCACGCCTCCAACACTGCAGATGACACGTTTCCCGGCCGGCACGACATCCGCTTCATCTTGAGGAGCGTCACCTTCACTCACAGCTCGCAGTCCAGGCGATCTCTGTGGCTTCGGAGCTCTTCGCGCATTGATCGAATAGACGTCCGGCAGTTCTCCGGCTATTTTCAGCCTCTCGTCTTCCGACGATTCGATTGGAAGCTCAAACGTCACCTTTTTCTGTCGTTTTAGAGCAACGGCTGTTGCGATGGGTCCTTCTATTTTAGAAGCCCTTTCCTCCCTGTCGCGTATCCTGTCACGTATAGATGAGGCTTCGTTCCAGAAATATTCTCGTCCCCAATCCATCGTTTGATGTTGAAGCGAGCGACTCATCGTTCCCCCAATGCTTTCCAAGTAGTCACGAAGATAATGGACGTCCAAGATGTCCCTGTTAGACTTGTCACGAAACGGAGGAACTTCACTCTTCGCGTCGTTACGTCCCATCGAACCAGTTTCTTTCACGGGACAATTCTTCTCCTCGTTCCACTCCTGCTTGAGAAGCTCGTACACCCACTTGCGAATTTCGGAACGCCACCTAAATGGCAGCGGCGTTCCCACAGAGTGTTCAGCAGCCTTAGCCTTAGTTCTCTCTAGGTCGACGCACACGTTCTGCACGAACTCGCGCTCTTCATCTTCTTCCTCCGACTTCACCTCTTCGCTCTCACTTTTCGTCACGGAACTTACAGGCAAAGTCGGTTTCTTCGTTCCATCGACTTCCTTGAAGTCCCTATTGGCACGCTTCGCCTCCGACGAATTCTTCAGCGTATTCTCGTACCAATCCAACCAGTATTCAGGCGTCCTCATCTCTCCTGAAGAGACTTCCTTCGTGCGTTCCAGCACTTCTTCCGATATTCCTAGCTGTACACTCATTTCCGCAAGTGACGGCTTCTCCTGTTTCTCAGCGTTCCGTTTCACTCGTGACAGAATCTTCTCGTCGTCCAAGGGAAACAGTCGCTCTTCCAATTCCTTGTCGTACTCCTCGGGTTCACTCTCCACTACCGGATCGTCACCGCGTTCGAGCATATCCAGCTCCTCGTCGGTAAACAAACGATCATATTGACTTGTAGAGTCCATCTCCTTAGTACGTTCCGAATCATTATCAGCTGTGGGAACGCCCGCCTCTTCCTGGGTTGCGTTCACCAATCCGATTACAGCTGCAAACTGATTTGCCCTGACGCTAACCGCGTCCTCCGTGTCCGATTCGAGTGCCTGTTCATACCGCATAGAACTGTTGGACGGCACTTCAGCCTCCGTTCTCCTATTGCACTCCTCCTTGGTCTTCGACGCATCCTCGGAACGTTCCGTTGTCCCTTGATCGACGTCCTGTAACCAATTGGAACGATCCTTCGTTCCACTTTCCCAATCCAGCGTTACGGTGGAGCTTTCCGTTGCTCCTCCCGCGCACACAGTTCCACTTTCAGGTTTCTCCTTAGAAACCTCTACCTTCTCATCTTGCCTTGAATCAGTCCGTTCCGTTGGACTGATCGTTCCAATCCCAATATCCGCATTTTCAGTCGTCACGCTCGCAACGGGAACGTCACGAGCGCTTACTCCTCTAGTCACACCAGCCCCAGGAGCCCTCTCAGGTTCACCAGTTCCACTTAATCGTGAACCTTCATCTCCCTTTGTGTCGCCAACCTGGCAAGAGGAAAGAGCGACACTTCTTTCCCCTTCCTCCTGCCCCCTTCATGGTCGGGACGTTCCAGTTGGTGTAGACGTTCCAGACGAGGTAGACGTCTCAGTCACGACAGTGCTCCTCGAGAGGCTACGCAGTTTCTCGACTTCTGGACAGTTTGTCACGCTATGACCCGGCTGTCGACAGAAGACGCACTCCTGAGTACGACGATCTCCATATCGACCTCCACTCGCCCTCCTGGGCAGGTTACACTCCATAGAGTAGTGACCAAACTTGTGACAGCGATTACAATAGCCTCTCGCACGAGGGCACGTCTCACGACTGCATCCCTTACGCTCGCAACGACCACACACGACTTCATCTTCCGCAGTGCGAGTGTCAGGACCCATACGAATGTTCAGCGGTCCAAGTTCGGCACCAGTGCTCTCTTTGGAACGCTAGCCGGTTTTGGAACGGTCGGAGCCACCGCACTTATATGCCCATGGCTCGTTCCAGAACTCTTCAGCACGTTCCGATTCAGTTGTTGCAACTCTTGTAGCACTTGTATGTCAGTCGCGGGTGCATTCTTCGTACTCGATTGCTTCGCTCCTTCCTCAGAAAATTCGTCGTCCTCTTCAACAGGCAAGTGAAGATTCTTAAACAACAGGATGCGACAGGCTTGTTCAATTGATTCGATCATGTTACCGTTCAACACTGCTCGCATCTGCTTGTTCCTTATTCCTTCAAGGAAGAACTCGTACCTCATACGAGGGTCAGGCATGTTAAAAGCGTCACATATCGTCGAAAGTCGATCACCCCACTCTTCTGCAGACTCGCCACGTTTCCTCGCGGCCGTTTTAAGACGGGCCCACGATTGAGTCGGAGTCAAGCAGATGAACCGGTTGTGAAATCTGGAACGAAGGAGCTCGAAGCTGTCGATCCTCGAATTGTACCACCATTCTTGACCCTTTTTGCCCTTCACGCATTGTTCAAAAGCAGTCAAGCGCATTTGATCGTCCATGCCCACCGTGCACTTCTCAAACGAGCGCCAGAACGCAGCAGCACGCTCACTCGTGGCCGTGTCCGAATAAAATGGAACGATCACTTTGACAGCGTTCCTCAATTCGTTCGGAATTCCAACAACAGGAACGTGACCTCGGGAGTAGTCTCGTGACTCGCGTTCTGCGTAACGATCAGCGGGTTTATCTGGATGAGAAGTCGCAGTCCTCGGATAGCGTTCCGGATTGAGCCCAACGTTCCCATGAAGACCCAGATTCTCACTGTAATTCGGGAACGATCCCACATTCGCTGGCTTCGTTCCCCAATTTGGAACTCCCTCCGACCTCATTTCTGCAGACACAGAAGGTGTAGTCACAGGCGTAGGTGGGTACATAGGAGGCATCTCAATCGGATCCCAACCAGGCGGCAACATCGGAGCAAACGGATTTCGGAACGAGTTGGTTCGGGACGTTCCATACGTTCCTCCCCCATCGTTCGTTCTAGGCGTAGGAGCGGACACGTTATCGTACGCGTAGACAGGAGACATAGGTCTGCTCGTCCTAGGCGCAGTGGGTGACTGGTACACAGCCCTACCACCTCCAGGACTACGCATTTCACTCCTCGGCGACTCTAGCAGTCGATCCATCTCGGCGCTCGAGTACACCGGCGGCGTATTCGCCATTCTTGGTTCTTGATCCGCCAGCGGAATGCGTGGCGTTCCCACTGACCCACTCGACACCGCAATCTGTTGCATCGCCTGACCGATGGTGTTGACTATCAAAGCTTGTAGTGCCGGGTCTACAGTGGTCGTTCCACCACTCACAGACTTCGTTCCGTCACTAGCGGAAGCCGTTCCAGCACTAGTAGGAGTCGTTCCACGACTAGCAGGCGCCGTTCCGTAGCTTGCAGACGTCGTCCCACGACTTGCCGTAGGAGTATAAGCTCGCGAAGTCGCCCTCGGCGCACCGTAACGTTCCACGTCGCTCTGCTGCTCAGCGCGAGAATTAGCCGTACTCCGAACGTTCGACCATGACGCAGGAGCGTCGTTCCCATATCCTCTACGAGGATCCTCCCCACGCGAATCCTCAGTCGACGCGGCAGGGGTCGCCTTGCGACTCGTTTCTTCCACGGGATCCAGAGACGGTCGTGACGGATCCAGCGAGAACGATACTCCTCGTCTCGTTCCAGAACTCGTCGTGTCGGTCTCACGCGTCTCCCTAGCCCGGGCCTGCTCCTCTCTAGGAGTCGGTCGATCAGCTAGAGTCCTAAAGAACTCTTGAAAGCTAGCCCTGCCCTGAGGCGTTCCCAGCATCGTCACGAACATCCTTCGATTCTCCTCAGCTCGAGGTGACGTGCCAAACAGGCCCTCGTCTTCATCCAGGTCGACTCGTTCCTCGTGACCTCCGGCAGCTCGTTCCGCCTGACCTTCAGCCGCTTCCCCTGTCTCACCTTGAGTCCTTGGCTCAGCTTCGTCGCCTTCACCTTCCGTGGCCGGAGCGTCAGCTACTGGCTCCTCATCTGCTTCAGCCAGGATCCGCGCGAGACGAAGCTCCTCATCCTCGATAGGATCGTTCCAATTTTGGAAGCTCATACCGTTCCAGCTTCCCTTTTCCTTCGCCTTAGTGCTTCGGTACTAAGGATCTCCAAGCGGCTCTCTCCGCTTTTACGTTCCTACGCAGCTTGGCTAGAAGATACCCTGCTTCTCCACCAAATTGTCGCGGTCTCCTTCTCTCGTCGGGGTCGTGTATCTTATGTAAGCCGGCGACGTAGGAACTTATACGTAAAAGTAAAGCAAATGTATTAACTTGTTTCTTGTTTCTGTTTCTTGAGCACTTCTGTTGAAAGAAGGAAAATCACGACTGAGAGCTTCCCTACCTGCTCTCCTACCTCCGAAGGTATCTCCTAATAGTCCCCATCCTGACCGACATCACTCTCAACTTCACTACCCTCCCACTGTCTGGATTCCTTGGTACCACGTCAGACTTGGAACGAGGCCGTCTGAGTAGTAGAGACGGGATAGTCAGACGAGGCACTAAGCTTCTGCCGTGCACTAAACTGTCGGAAACACTCGTCCAGAATAGCCAGTCCTTCTGCCAGCCGTAGACCGTGACAAAATAGGGCGTGTACTTGTGTCTAACGGTTGACTTGGGCGGATATGTGCACGAGTGCCATACAGGGGCGCCACCCGTGTACATAGTGCTCAGGCTTGATTATCGGTACAGTGTTCATGGAGCAGTGCTAGATCAGCTACTTTAGTGCCGTCTGCTACTTGAGCACGTACATTAGGGATTCGTAACCGAGCACCGACCCCACGTTTATAATGCAGAGCGAACGCTTAACAGTTATGCTGCTATGCAGATATAATAATATCATCACATTCCAGTTTGTTTCGAAGGGTTTGTTCAGATTGCACGAAGAAATCAATTTAAATGTTGTATTTTGATATTTTATCTTACGTTCTGAATGCCTGGTATTTTTGCATTCGGGGGATCATCCGTTCATTCTGCACGTATAGAGCACACCTGACGTTTTTCGTAAAAGTACAAATTTAAAGGATTCGAGTTATCGATGGCAAAACTCGTTGGATTCGTCCATTTAAACTTCAGAGAGAGAGAGCTAAACGAAATCGAGCAATATCCGCTCAAGGAGATGTCGCTTGTCTCCAAAGTACGTTAGACTAACTGAATTTTCGTCAGCCTCAACGCAAACATGTACTTCGAAGTACCGGTACTTAAGTACATGTACTTCAAGTAGACGTCAATCTTGTACATATTCTGTCCGGAAATATAGAAGGCTGCATTTAATTACGTCCAGAAATTTAAGTTACTTTAAAAATGTAGCTGTTCGATTAGGTGCGATGGATTACGTACGCCAAATATGATCGTGCAAATGAAGAAAGTGGTGAATTTAAACGGTTGTTTATCACCTTTCAATCCGCTTATTGAAAATGATTGGATGTTCACGATAAATGGACAGTAAAAAGGTTAATCAGCAAGCGCTAATGTTATTTTAAGTTTGAATTTTGATTTGATGTGGCCCTTTATTTCCGGACGGAGGAAGGGGTACACCTACCGGTCTATGTATTGCGCTCGTGTGGGCGCAATATCATACAGCCGGCGCTCACCCAAAACAGCGATTACATGACACTGTCACGTAAACCACAAAACTTTAGCTAATTTTATTTCAGAAACTTCTCTACCATTACTTGTGCAAACAATGCATGTACTGGATATCGTCTAGCCTCAGATATAACGCACTTGAGTTGCTGATACGCTTACGGTTTGTTGTCGTCACGACGCAGTATCAAAACCATTGGAGAGTTGATTCACTGTTCAATTTCTCGGACCTCGACAACATCTAAGCGACAGTTTTCCAACCATGCAGTTTCATCGCCTGTTAGTGATGGCCTCGATCGGCTTACTCGGTCATTTCTCCTCGGCATCAAAAGGAGCTGTAACAAAATACCCACTTAGCGGGTGGTATCCTTGCCATGATTTCACGTTTTCGGACACTGGCGGTTCTAGCGGCCAGGAATTCTCAGAGTGTGCAATTTACACCGCTCCATTATGCTACCCTGGCATCTGTGAAGTCTCCGAGTTTGCGAGGCCTACCGTTGACATTTTCGTGAAGCGGCTACCCGCCACTGCTGGTGGCCCCAAGACGGCTCACAATGTTTGGATGCTTGAAGGTGGCCCGAGCTACGCCTCTAATGCACGTAAGTCAAATGCTCGAATATATCTGATGATAGCCTACCTTTTTGACATTAAATTATTTTTACTAGTGGAGACGCGCATGCTGGAGCTTCACGATCGACTAGACGGGGCTTTCAATGTGTATACCATGGACCACCGCGGCACCGGACGCAGTACACTGCTTGAATGTGTTGCTTCACAAGTAACGACGACCGGTCCGACGTTGGGCACCGAAATTGACCCGTCCGAAGTCCCAGCGTGTGCGAAAGAGATGCGCATGAAATATGGGGATCTCGCGTCCTTTTCCGTGACGAGCGCGGCCATGGATATTTCTTCGTTTATCTGGAAGTTTTCGAATGGTGCAAGCTCAATCGTTTATGGAAAGAGCTACGGTACGGTGGTAATGGAGCGGCTAATGCTCCTGAACCCGCCAACTGTTGCTGGATTTGTGCTAGACGGCGTTGTAACTACTTCAGCAGCGTCTCCCAAATACATCACGAATTGGGATGATGACGTTGGCGAAGTAGCCGCGTATTTCATGGAGCTGTGTGCGCAAGACAGCACGTGCAGGTCCCATTTCCAGTCAACCAATCTGTCCGTCGTGCTTGAAGACTTGACAGCGAGAGTTGACAACGATCCCAACTCAACCTGCTCTACGCTACTGAGTAATTGGACGGATTCGACGCATCCCACGCCATCATATGTGCTACGGAAGACTCTCAGTTGCCTTTTGAAAGGACAGAAACTGCGAACGCTCATTCCGGCAGTTGTATACAGACTGAACCGCTGTGATTCCAATGATGTTGCCGTTCTGAGTTTTTTTTTTCGAAGTTGTATTATTCTTACAACTGCTTTACCGGTACAATTTCGAGAAAAAAAAACTCTGAATTTGTTTAAGTACATATGAGCGATTGGTGAGTATCTCCCGTTGTTTGACTTTTCCTGAAGTGTTGTCCTTGCTCCTTTAAGATTTCACATTTTACATCAAGCCTGGATTCAGCGGCACTTTGTTGTTGTCAGATATTCGCATCATCTTGACAAAACACTTCTTATTTTTCCATTTAGCGATATGAGCTTGACATAGGCTAAGCTTTATTTCAACTGCCCTGCATACCTTAGCCTAGCTTGTTACCTGGCATGGTCATAAAGAGCGCTATTGCATCTAGCTCACTCGCTGAGTCTTGGAAAGCGTAATCTCCTCCTTTACTGACGGCGGATGTCAACTACTGTTCAACTGCTATTGGCGTTGAAATCTCGACGAATTTGTCGGCGGAAAGTTGTTCTCTGCTCTGGAGCTTGGCTTTGTGCCACCGGTGGCAGAAGAAACCAGCAGTTCCCAGCGCCACGACGAAGAGTACTAGGAAAACAATGAAGACGGCCTTGTACCTGGAGCTGCTGCTGCTGCTGGATGCGGATCCGCCACTGGATGATCCACTAGAGCTCAAACTTGCGTCATAGGTACCGTCGTAGGCCTCATCCGTGCTCAAGAAATAATGCAAATATCCAATCGGTACTGTCAAGTTGAGCGCTGGCATCTCACCAACACACGACTTGTCGAGGCCATCCAGGTCCCCATTGTTGCGCACATACGACAGCAGCAGCTTCATACCGCACATCTCACTCTCGTCGTCGTCGCTCATCGGCGTCGTCCACAATGTCCCGTGTGTAGCGTACTCGAACGTGATCAAGTCTTTCTTGCTCCCTTCCAGAGCTTCCAGCAAGTACTCGGCGTACTTGTGCGGGGTCTGTGGGTCCAGTTTACTACTCAACAGTAGCACACTTGCTTGAGTTGGAATTGTGGCACTTTTGTTCCAGTATTCGTCACGCTCGTAGATAATCCCATCAGCCTCGTAGGAGCCGACATCCAGTTCCTTGCATACCGTCGAGTTTTCTTTCGAGAAGGCACAATACTGAGGGATTTCCAAGTACGTGCCACCATTTGAGATAGTTGAGTTGGTGAATCTCTCGAGCATTTCTAAAGCGGAGACTTGCGGGGTCTCCCACATCTCGGAGAAGACGATGAGGTAATAGAGCAACGTCGACTCAAACGCGCTCTCCTCGTCTGGGGAATTCTCGTCAGTGCTCAAAGCCGCGAAGAAGTGCGTCAACACGTCTATGTCTTCGGACGCACAGCGGTTCAATCGGTAGACAAGTGGTGGGATGAGCGTTCGCATGTTTGCGCTCATAAGCAGAGACCCCAGTGCGCCTCGCACTGTGTACGATGCAGGGTCGCTGCTCTCCTCGCTGTTGACGTTGCTTACCAGAGCCGCACACGTTGAGTTTGGATTGTTGTCGAAATCCGTGAGTAAGTTCTGAAGAGTGGAAGGAAGATCCGTAGCCGCGAATTTGTCGCTGCATTCGCTTTGAGTCTCACAGAGCGCCAAGAACGCGTCGCCAACGTCGCCAAAATCAGAATCCCACGTTGAAAAGTACTCGAGTGCCTTAGCAGATCCGGAACTCGTGGCCACTCCATCCAGCACATACCCCGTCACTTCAGGTGGGTCCAGATGAATCAGACGCTCTACCAACGCAGTACTGTAGCTGACTGCATACACAATAGTGTCAGCTCCATTCGAGTAGTCGGAAATGAACGTGGCCATGTCCATCGCTGCACTTGTCATGGAGAATGACGACAGATTTCCGTATTTCTTTTTCAGGGCTTGAGCGCATGCAGGGACTTCTGTTGTGTCAACGCCACTGCCCCACGGAGACCCCGTCGTAGTTGCCTGTGCTGCAACACAGTCCAACAGAGTACTACGACCAGTACCTCGGTGGTCCATGGTGTAAACGTTCACTGCCCCATCCATTCGAGCGTGTAGCTCCACCATTGTCGATTCCACTGCACAAATACAGATATTATCATCAGAACGCAAAGCAGATTTTTTTCTAATGGATTCGCATCGGAAGCACGTACTGGCTGTGGAGGAAGCACCAGGTCCACCTTGCAAGATCCACACGTTTCTCGCAGTGTCCGAGTCGTTGAGAGCAGGAACTCGCTTCACAAAGATGTCGACCGTCGTACTGGCGACGGATTCTGGATTCTCGCAGATCTCCGGATAGCACAGCGGCGCAGTGTACACGGCGCACTCGGCATCCTGGTTAGCAGATCCTTCTTCGTCTAAAAAGGTCGACTCCGAACAGGGATACCAGCCATTCAAGCCGCTGGTCGACGACGAGGTGGACAGACTCGATGCAGCGGACACTTGCACTGTGGCCATTGCGATAAACGGAATGACAGGGAGAAGCTTCATCGCCACGAATCGAGTGGTGAAGTGGACAAAGTAATCGAAGTGTGCTCTGCGGGGCACTCTGCAAAATGAGGCAGTGGAGGAAGCATTCAGGCCTCCGTGGACCGTAGTGTACCTCGAACCAGAACCAGGTTGCAATCACGTTTTGCTGTCCGAGAAATGGATGCATGTGGCTGCGCTCGCGTTCGTCTACGTATCATCCCACCGTGCTTGCTCAACATTGTTGAGTCAACAATCCAGCTTGGCCCCGACCTAACTTACATCATGTACGGTACTTGCGACTCGCAAACACTCTTTTTCGCCTTCAAAAAGGTAAGTTGGCATGGTGTAATCCCTTACTGTTGATATTAACTTGTCACCTTACATGCAGAACCAGTTTGTGCATCGTTGCGCAGTTCGAAGAGAGTCTCTTTCACTATGCCGACGCATGATGGCCTCTTGAAACGTTCTTGAAGTATTAAAAGTGATTTTGCCATTTATACAGAAAATCTGCGATCATGTGTGTGTGTCAGTGATATCCTCTCAATAGTGATATCCTCTCAATGACAAAATTTAAACGCAGTACAGATATACACGAACTGAAAATGTCCAAATGCGCGAGCTCTCGGGTACTTGTAATAGTGACGAAATGGAGGTGTATTCTTTCGACCTTGGTATTCATCCGGTAATAGTCCCATGGCTGGACGGAGATTCCTGCAACATCGCAGTCTCCAACCTTTCCCACAATAAGACTTGCAAAATAGCCAAGTTGAAGTGCAGAGTAAATATCTGTCGAGCCCTCTACATTCGATTAAGCCTCCACAATGTAATATATCATTCAATAGCTTACAAAACTCAAGTGTCAACTTCGATTTTCCAAAAATATCCAGCCCATGGACGAAAAAAGCAGCCATCTTCATCATTGCCAATCATGCGACCCCGCAAGTGTCTACGTCTTCTGACTTTGCTGAGCTTCGGCTGCGGCGTGACGCTGCTGGGCTTCGCACTACACGTGGTGATAACCACAGACTTTGGCGCTAGTGCCGCAGCTCTATCAGCTCTTGGCATTGGCGTTGTGGTGCTCTCGCTACTGGGCTTCATCGGTGCCGGAAGAGACAAAAGCCGCTTACTGCTAATCTTCTTCTTCGTCAACTTCCTGCTGGTCACGGGCCTCTTTGTGGCCTGCTACACCGCCTTCTTCTTCCAGGACGCACTCGAATCTTGGGTCAAACACCACTGGACGGCCAACGTTTTGGCGGCGCTGCGAGATTCCTGGTGCTGTGCTACGTACAGCGATGCCGTTGACTATCTGGAGCACCGTGTAGTGGCCATTGGAGCCATTGGCGTGGCTTGCATGCTGCTGGTCATTGCGTCAATGTTCTGCGTCGTCCGTATCGTGACTGTACCCATTGTCATGCGCAGTATGCTGTCGGTCATGAATGTTGCCTTCACACTGCTCGGCACGGGACTCTTCATCTTTGGACTGTCGGTTAAAGTGCATGACGAGATGACGTCTGGACAGAGATGGATAGGTACGATGGATGCACTCTGCTGATACGTGCTACGCTAATGCAAACTCTAACTTGTGCGTGCTTGTGATTCTGGGCAATGTAGCCATTATCTTCATCGTTGTCGGCACCCTCATGATCGCCCTCTCGGTACTGGGCATCATTGGCTCAAGATCCAAGAGCCGATCTCTGCTCCTTATTGTACGTGGGTCGCTTCGTGCATGGCTGCGTTCGAATACTTACTCATGTTAATGTCTTAAACAGTACATTATCGGCCTCGGTAGCTGCCTCGTGGCGCTTCTGGTCTGCTCTGTGAGCGCTTTCTCCTTCTCGGACCACCTGGCGTCCACGTACAACGCACACACGAGCTCAACATTGGCCTGCGATATCAATCTTTCGGGCTGTACCAACTGCACCGACGTGACCTCCGAGATGATCCCGTGTGAAGGGGTCATGAAGTCATCCGATGGCTACTGGGTCTCGTGCAGTGCCACCTCATTCAACAGTGGAAATGCCAGTTCAGATGGCGACTGCAAGGAAGGGATGACGGTACTCAACGCCGAAGCTGACCAGGGCTACGAGCAGAACGATGTACGTCAGTTTATCCTGTGTCTGACAGCGCCACAAAACACTAACCTGTATTATGCTGCTTACTTATTTTGTTCTTATGCTGCAGATTGCTCCATGCGGCAAATGTCCAGAATGGTCAGCATTTGACGTCCAGGCTTATCTTCGAAGTACGCTTCATCTCCTCGGCCTCTTCGCCGTAGTAGTTTGCATCTTTATGATCGTAGGATTCGGTAGTGCGCTTGTACTACGACGAAGCCTTGCAGGATACCAGACCGACTCCATCTAAACCGCTCACATACAGTATAACTTTTTCGTAGAGAAGAAATAAATAGCAAAAAAAAGTCCGCAAAACAATTCAAAAACTTAATCATGTCGTTACCTCAAGCTCCACTTGGCCTTTGATCCTTGCGTACGTACACACACATCGTCCTTTTGGATTCTACTTCTCGAGCTGTGCGAGTTGGTCCTTCAATTGCTGGTTCACTTCGTCCGCCGAGTCACGAGCCGCGAACGCCACTTGGGCAGCGTATCTCGCTGCCTCCTCGCTGTCACGAGCTAGCTGCACTGACTGCTCTAGCGTCTGGACTTCCTCACGCAGGCTGGTGAGATCGGCCTTGAGGCTTTCGTTCTGTACTGCCAGCTCCTTCATCTGGATCTTGGCCTCCTTCACCTCCCTCGAGGCCGAAGACGCCTCTGTCGCTGCTTCCTGCGACTTGGCTACCTCAGCACGAGCCGTAGCAGCTTCAGTGACGAGCTCGTCCTGCTTCTTCTCAGCCGCCAGAAGCTTCTCCTGTGCACTAGCCTGTTCCTCCTGCAGTTGCGCCTTCAGCAGCTCAAGTTCGTGCTTAAGCGACTCCAGCTCGGTGTCCTTTGTTGCGACTGAAGCCTCAGCCGTCTGCAGCTTCTGCGTGAGTGCTTCACTCTCCGATGCAAGACGCTCGTTCTCCTGTAGCAACTCTGGAGACACTGCAATCGCCTCCGCTACGGGAGCAGCAGTCTCAACCTTCAGTTCCTCCGGGGTCTCATCTTCTGGAGCCTCCGCCTCCTCCTCGGATGTCTCTTCCTTTGACGCTTCCACCTGCTCCTCAACCACTTCAGGCGCCACCTCGGCTTCTTCCACCGACGTCTCCTCATCCTCCAGCGCGTCAGATGTAGCCACAGACTCGTCTTCCTCCTCGCTCTCCGTCTCAACAGCGGTCTCTTCCTCCACTGGGGTCTCCTCCTCAACAGCAGCCTCGTCTTCGGTGGAAATGTCCTCAGCTTCCACAGCAACAAAGTCATCGTCCTCGTCTTCCGAAATGTCGACCTTAGCGGGCGTCACACTGGCAGGCTCGACCTTCTGCAAGAACGCGAGCAGCTTCGCACTCGACGCAGGCTTCTTCAGCGACTTCTGCTGCTCCTCCACGTCCTGGTTCTCGCTCGTAGCAGGGGCCTCTTCCTTGATTGATGCACGCTCCTTTTCCTCTTCAGCTTGGTTGTCTTCAACCGCAGGCTCCGGTCGCTCTTCCTCCTCTTCCTCCTCCTCCGGTGTGGCCTCTACAGTCGGTTCTGCAGCCTTGGTATCCCGTGACGGAGCACTCGAAGCAGGAGCCACCGGTGTCGTCTCCACACTACTGAGGAAGGCCGACAACTTGGACATCGACTTGGGAGCAGCCGGTGCAGGCGCTGAGAACGCTGAGGGGATGCTCACTCGGTTGTGGGGCGACGCAGGAGGTGACGAGGGCGGCGTGTTGCTGTTGTCCAGCTCAGCGGCTGTGGGAGTGGACTGGGGAGCCGACGCATTGGACGACGACGAGACACTGCGAGAGAAGGCCGAGAGTTTGCTGGACCAGGAGCGAGACTGACCCTCCTCTTTGCTTGTAGAGGCCGTGGACGACGCGTTGCTGATGACGCTGCTGCGTGGCGTGTGCGAGTTGTTGTTGCTGTTGCTGCTGCTGCTCTTGAAGATCGACGGGATGCGCAGGCGGGACTTGTTGCTGTTGTCTTCATCTCCAGGCACTGGCTCCTCCAGTTCGCGTGGCGATGGGTTGCTACTGGCCACACTGGAGGTGAGAGACACTCGGTTGCTTAGCGGTGGCTTGTTTTGTGACGACGCCTTGGTGGCCACCACAGGCGCAGATGGGAACTTGTTGAGGAACGAGCTGAGGCGATTGGCGTTGTTGGCGCCGCTGGAGCTGCCGGTACTGGTCGTGCTACTGGTACTGGACACACGGTTGTTATCTCCGTCGAAATAGTACTGACACAGCGCGTTGGAGGCCTTCAGACCGGGTCGCGTCTTGTTGCGTAGCGCCACGATCGTCTCCGATACCGCCGTCTCGTTCACTTCGTCTATTAGCTGCACAGTCGTGAATACCTGGTGCTCCTCAAGCATGGCGCGTGTGCGGCACCATTTGATGAAAAACTGCACGCGTTCAAGCGCGTGGAACTTGCTGAGTTGACGGAGCGAGCGCTGCAGCTTCTTGGGAAGCTCGTTCTCCTCTCCCTCTAGCACGGCATTCGTCAGCAGACACAGCGCGCGGCCGTCCGTCACGAACTCGCACAGCGACTTGGTGTCCACGAGCGGAGGGTTGAGATCTTTGAGGTCATCGTGAGCCTCCAGCTCGTCGCGGATCCATTGGATGCACGCCAGTGACGCCATCTCTGTCGGTACTCGGAGGTTTCTGTAAGTGTAGTGCGCGCTCGATTCTGCACTGTGCTTCGGCCACGCGCAGGGAGTCTGGTTTTTCGTGTACGTTTGTGTAATCCCTGTGTTCTTTCCACGACTCAGTTGCATACGGATAAATTTGGACCTGAAAATATACAGTGGTATACACAATGGTGAGGTACATCTTCCTTTAAAGACGAATAACACTTGAGAAACTATACAGCGTTTGATACTCTCTCTATCCCTGCGACCATACGACACGGGGTGGACGGCCATTTTTTCAGCGCACAAGCACAAGAACATGTGCGCCTCGAAACAGGCGGCCAGCTATGCCGTGTGCTGACAGCGGTGTCAGACAAAATGCAAACCGTCAACCAGTTGGTGGCCGCTTCAATAATATTGAATCAATATCGGCATAACCAGCAGGGTTCATGTACAGTACCGGTAACGTTATTTTCAGCAAAAAACCGATTAGCGTTCGGAGTCCAATACCGGTAATTTTTTGCAGTACCGTCACAATCCCTTAATTTCCGCTACTAAAATGCCCGCGCCCCCCTCGAGTCATTTGGTGATTGTATCGATCGCAGCCAAGTCTCCTCCGCTACTATGAGCTGGGAGAACCCGATCGACAGCGACACAGAGCGGGACGATGCCGGCGATATGGGCCTGGCAGCTGGCTCGGCTGTGTCTCAGGAAGACGCGTGGGCCGTGATCTCCAGTTACTTTGAGGAGAAAGGTCTCGTGCGCCAACAATTGGATTCGTTCGATGAGTTCATCCAGAACACGATGCAGGAGCTCGTAGACGACTCTCGCTCCATCCGCATCAACCCGGAAGCGCAATACGCGCCCGGTCAGGCCAAGACCAACACAGACACCATCTACAACATCTCGTTTGGCCAGATCTACCTGTCCAAACCCACAATGACCGAAGCTGACGGCTCCACGAGTGTCATGTTCCCGCACGAGGCGCGTCTGCGTAATCTCACGTACTCGGCGCCGTTGTACGTCGACGTAGTGTGTCAAAAGTACCAGGCTCCTTCCTCAGGGCCCGCTAATCTTGAAGATATGGAGCCGTACGACCAGGTGGAGACTCCCAAGGAGTTCATCGGCATGGTCCCCATCATGCTGCGCTCCCAGTACTGTGTATTGACCCACAAAACAGACAAGGAGCTGACAGAACTCAACGAATGTGTGTATGACCAAGGCGGCTACTTCATTATCAACGGCAGTGAGAAGGTTCTGATCGCCCAAGAGCGAATGAGCAACAACCACGTCTACTGCTTCCGAAAGAACGCTGCGTCCAAGTACAGCTGGGTCTGTGAGACCCGCTCCCACGTCGAGCACGGGGTGCGTCCCACCAGTACAATGTACGTGCAGATGTACCAGAAGGGCGGCGGTAAGAGCGCCATCACAGGCAACCAGATCCGCGCTGTCATCCCATACATTCGTCAAGATATCCCCGTGGTCATCATCTTCCGTGCACTTGGCTTCGTGGCTGATCGCGAGATCCTGGAGCACATTTGCTACGACTTCTCGGACGCTGAGCTCATGGAGCGCTTCAAATCTTCGCTAGAAGAAGCTTTTGTCATCCAGGAACAGGAAGTGGCGCTGGATTTCATCGGTCGACGTGGTAGCGCCATCAATGTGAGCAAAGCCGATCGTATCCGCTATGCGCAGGACATTTTACAGAAGGAAATGCTGCCTCACGTGGGTGTGGAGGACCATAATGAGACCAAGAAGGCCTATTTCCTCGGCTACGTGGTCCACAAATTGCTCATGTGCTCGCTGGGTCGTATCGGAGAGGATGATCGTGACCACTACGGCAACAAACGCCTGGATCTGGCTGGTCCTCTGCTCGGAGGTCTGTTCCGTATCCTGTTCAAGAAACTCACCAAGGACGTCAAGTCATTCCTGCAGAAATGTGTGGACAACGGCAAGGATTTCAACTTGACGCTGGCTATTCGCTCTCGTACGATCACTAACGGACTGCGGTACTCGCTGGCTACCGGTAACTGGGGCATGCAGAAGAGCGCATCGAAGGCTGGTGTCTCGCAGGTGCTGAACCGACTGACGTACGCGTCGTCACTGTCTCACTTGCGTCGCTTGAACACTCCTCTGGGTCGTGAAGGTAAACAGGCTCAACCTCGTCAACTACACAACACGCATTGGGGTATGATCTGTCCGGCCGAGACGCCGGAGGGCCAAGCTGTCGGTCTCGTGAAGAATCTGGCTCTGATGGCTTACATCTCGGTGGGCTCGCCTCAAGCTCCGATTCTGGAGTTCCTGGAGGAGTGGGCGACTGAAAATTTGGAAGAGATTAAGCCCCAGATCATCCCACACTCGACGAAGATCTTCGTGAACGGCAACTGGGTGGGAGTGCATCGAGAGCCGAATGAGCTGATCCGTACGCTGCGATCGCTGCGTCGCTGTGTGGATATCGACGCTGAAGTGTCGGTCATTCGCGACCTGATGAACAAGGAGCTGCGCATCTACACGGACGCCGGTCGGGTGTGTCGTCCGCTGTTCATTGTAGAAGACAACCAGCTTTTGCTGCAGAAGGAGCAAGTGGTGAAGCTGCAGAACCACAAGATCACAAACTACCGCTGGCACAACTTGCTGACGGATGGCGTGGTGGAGCTCATCGATACGGAAGAAGAGGAAGTGTGTATGATTGCTATGGAGCCAAAGGACGTCGGCACGGGCTCGCAAATCCACACGCACTGCGAGATCCACCCGTCCATGATCCTCGGTATCTGCGCCAGTATCATCCCGTTCCCGGATCACAACCAGTCCCCGCGTAACACGTATCAGTCTGCTATGGGTAAGCAGGCCATGGGCATCTACTGCTCTAACTTCCGTGCAAGAATGGACACCATGGCCAATGTACTGAATTACCCGCAGAAGCCTCTGGTTACCACGCGTGCGATGGAGTATTTGCACTTCCGAGAGCTGCCGTCGGGTATCAACGCTATCGTGGGGATTGCGTCGTACACGGGCTACAACCAGGAAGATTCTCTGATTATGAACCAAAGCGCGATCGACCGTGGCTTCTTCCGTTCTACGTTCTACCGCTGCTACATTGACCAGGAACGGAACAAGAGTCCACACGGCGGCCCTGGCGGAGGCGCAGGTGGCGCCAACTGCGAAGAGTTCGAGAAACCTTCGCGTGAGAACTGCCTGGGACTGCGTCACGGCAGCTACCACAAGCTGGATAACGACGGTTTGGTCGCTCCTGGCACTCGCGTCAGTGGCAACGACATTATCATCGGGAAGACGTCGCCACTGCCGCAGTCCGAAGACTCGTCACTCGAGCAGCGTCACCAGAAACGTGACGCGAGCACAGCGCTCCGCTCACACGAGAATGGAATCATCGACAGCGTCATGTTGACGACGAACGCGGATGGCTTCAAGTTCACGAAGGTGCGCTTCCGCAACATTCGTGTTCCTCAGATTGGTGACAAGTTTGCGTCGCGTCACGGACAGAAGGGTACGATTGGTATGACGTACCGTCAGGAAGACATGCCGTTCACGGTGGAAGGAATTACGCCCGATATCGTTGTCAACCCTCACGCTATTCCGTCGCGTATGACGGTGGGGCATCTGGTCGAGTGTCTGCTGGGTAAAGTGTCGTCTCAAACTGGTGACGAAGGTGACGCCACTCCGTTCACGGATGTCACAGTCCAAGCTATTGCCGACACACTGCACAATTTGGGCTACCAGAAACACGGCAACGAGGTCATGTACAGCGGCCACACTGGTCGTCGCCTCACAGCGCAGATCTTCATCGGACCCACGTTCTACCAGCGTCTGAAACATATGGTCGACGACAAGATCCACTCGCGCTCTCGTGGTCCTGTGACCATGTTGACGCGTCAGCCCATGGAAGGTCGCGCTCGCGAAGGTGGTCTGCGTATGGGAGAGATGGAGCGCGATTGTCTGATCTCGCACGGCTCGGCCAACTTCCTCATGGATCGTTTGTTCGCAAACTCGGACGCGTATCGTGTGCACGTGTGCGATATCTGTGGCATCATTGCTATTGCCAATCTGCGGAAGATGACGTTCGAGTGCCGCACATGCCGCAACAAGACGCAGATCTCGCAGGTCCACATCCCATACTCGTGCAAGTTGCTCTTCCAGGAACTCATGGCCATGTCCATCGCGCCTCGCTTGTTCACGCTGGGCAACCCAAACGGTCCCAAGCCTCGCCAAGCGTAGAGCAGAGTAGGACTGCTAATGCGTGACCACAAAGGTAGCTGTGAAAACAGAATGCATGCCAGTGCCACAGAGGTCAACACTCTTTTCTTCTAAGCTTAGTTCTTTTGCAGTACTACTGTACTACTGTATCTATTAGTAAACCGTAATAGACTATTACGGTACTTCGAAGTAGTGAATTGTACTACGTAGTACTACTTGTACTACAGTCGTCTCGAAAGGGCGGACCATATCAAGCATAAGTGCACAACGTAAAGCAAAAAACAAACGCAAATCCAGTGCACTGATATTTTATTTGTTAATTCAGTACAAAATTTACGCCAATCTTCTGCAATGCAGAGCAGAATCTGCATAATCTTGCTTGGCGTCAGACGCGCGAATCGCGGGTGCGCAACAGCGCTTCCGCTCGCGACAGGCGTCCGGCAAGGCAGCAGCTTCCGCGGACCGCTTAAGAATACTCTGGACGGTAGTGCGCTTTACTGCTTGGGGGGTCTTAAAGCGCTCCGTCGCCCAACGAGCAAGTTCGGAGTGAGAGCATGCAGGATGACTTGTGCTTCTCGCACAAAGACTGCTTTTGTGGGACATGTAGGAGGAAGGGCGATGTCCCATTGTCTTTGGCGGTAAAAATCAAAGTGTGTGTTTGTAAGACGTCCGATCCAAAATTTAAAATCAGATCGATGCGGCGTGTCATCCCTCGGCGAGGAGGGGAAAACCGTTGAGGTTACCGGTAATTGCTAGGGTGGTGATGGGCAAAGGTAATTGCGCATCCGATTCGCGTAATCATAAAATCTGGCAGGGTATCGACTGATACCGGTGTCGAATTGGAGGTGCACGACTGTACACCTAGACAGCTGTCACCAAAAAAATCTTACTATTAGTAAACATAACAGTATTAAGATCTTTTTTGTGACTACGTTGTAAAAACAAGTATTTTCAGCTGGTTTTGTGAAATTTGTGATATTCAAGCAAGCTCTGTATTTGCACCAAATTAAAAACTACAGTAGCGTTAGCACTGCTGTAAGCTCAAACTTCACGGTACTAAATGCAAAAAGCACAAAATGAACATGTAGCTCTACTGGTAATTAAGGCGGTCGCAGTAAAAAGAGAAGAGCCCCCGTCCAATCAGAACAAAGTTCTCGCGTCTCAGCGTATTTTTTGTTTGGTAGTCTTTTTGATGTGTTAGTAGTAGTACTCACAACGCAAAAAGCTGTACCAGTTTTTTAATATTTCCTTTGAATTAAACCTCAAATCCTATTAATATTTCCTTTGTGATAAACTACTTTGTTGAAAATACTATGTAGAACATGCTCTAGCTAAAACTATTAGTGCGAGGTACTATGGAATACGTAGTATTTCGGAAACTATGATATGACTCTCACGACAACTGCTGAAAATACTACGTACTACTACTACGTAGTAGTTTACCGGTGTACTGGTTTGGTGGCATCGCTCATCATTCTTCAAGTACAATTTTTGCCGTTGTTATTGATCTTTGTTAGCACAAATTCCTAGCGACATGGTTTGATACAAAATGCGTTTCTGGCACGAGACTTTTTGGCTCTTTTAGTCGCTCTTCATCTTCTCCTTGACGTCATCGGTGAGATTGTGGCGCTTGACGCGGGAGTAGGCGTTGATGTTGTCGTCCATGATGTAATCCACCAGCACTTTGACCCACGACTTGTGACTCGGCAGGTCCTCGTAGAACTCGGGGGCAAGCGCACGCACCTGGTGCAGACGCGAGCCGGGGACGAACGGGAAGTCGTGGTGCTCGTTGTGCAGACCCACGTTGAACGTAACGCGGTTGAGGATGCCGTAGTACGAGTACGTCTCGTAGCCCAGCACGAACTCGTAGTGCTCGGCGATGAAGTGGCCAGCAACGGGGTGCACACCACAGCCCAGCAACGTGCCGAGAAGCAGGTAGAGGAGGCCAGACAGTCCGCCGTACACGTAGATGGCGTAGTTGTAGCTGAGACACACGACAGCGTTGAAGAACTCCCACATGCCAGGCGTCTTGGGGTTCACGAGAAGAGGGCGACCGCCGTAGAAGAAGAGCTGGAAGACGACAAAAAGGAACTTGGTGAGTTTGTTGTTGAAGATTTTGCCCTCGAGGTCCGTGGGGAGATCCACGTCCACGCCTTCCTCGCCCTGGTAGCGGTGGTGTTCCAGGTGGTAGCGCTTGAAGGAGATGGAGGACGGCACGCCGATGGGCAGGTTCGCGAAGATGCCCAGCAGTTTGTTGTGGAAAGGCTTCTTGAAGCCCAAATTGTGCGAGATCTCGTGCATTCCCATCATCATGGCGTGGTTGGCTGTGCCTCCGATGCAGTACATGATGAGGAAGTAGGCGGGCCACGACATGTACTGCGCATTGAGTGCCAGATACGTCTGCAGCGCCACTGTAGCCGCGATGACGTACTTAGTCTTCCAGCAGTGGCCAAAGAGCTTCTTGACTTCCGGGTATTTGGCCATGATGAGCTTACGACGAGTGGCGTGCGGCTCATCGGTCGGGGTCCAGTGGAAATCGCTCTGCGGTTCGTGCGCCATGACGAACTTGGGCTTAGTGGCCTGTGGCTCCACGGGGGCCATGGGCGGCAGGTTGCTCTTCTCCACTTTGCACATATTTGGGCTCTTTCGGTGCTGCTGGTCCCGCTCGATGCCAAATTCGGAAGTGGTCAGGAGAGCTGCTGGGTGCGGCAGGCTACGTAGCCGGTAGTAGAAACGGGCGGTTGGGAATTGATCCAAAGCGACACGTCAGACTCTCACTATGTCATACTGGGCACCAGTCATTCACGACCGTACAGCAATCAGGATGGGTGGGCGAAACAGCCCGCAACTGAGATTTGCCGCCAATGTCCAAAAACCAACGCGTGGAGTTAACGCTGCTGTAGATTGTCATGGAGCGGTGCCTTTTGCTGGTGTTGGCACTGGTGGCCGTGACTAGCGGAATGAAGATCAGAAAATCTTAAGCTTCGGTCTGTGCGCGCGCTTACCGCCAGGACCTTCATCAGCTCAGCTGATTCAGCCCACGCTATTTCAAGACGATGTGGAACTAGCGTGGGCCCCAAAGACAAGTTGACCTCGCGAGTCCAGAACGTGCGGCAGCAATAATATCGTAACTGCGATGACTGCCAGTCGTTTGCTTTTCGGGGCGTGCGCCTGTGGCACCTACCGGTAATCGAATTCACCGGTCTCGAGGTCCAGCATGGCGTAAGGACAAGATCCCAGTTTGTTATTGAGCAAGCAAATGAGGCTGGGATCTTGTCCTGCATGACCAGGAAATAAGCCAGCAAATCGCACGGCGTGCTTGTGATTGCTACAAAAATTGCCGACCGCAATCTCCAAGCTCAGTGCATTTTACTTCTCGTTGCGAGGCTCTCGCCTGAATTCTTTACCAAAGCTCTTCCGTTTCACGAACGGGTATCCAGCGAAAGATGGAGCGAGTCACACAGCCTGTGGCCATGATGTCCTATCCAAGACAACTTTCTGACCACTTGCAGTGCGGGTGAATCTTATGCATGACTGTGCGGGCCTACCCCGTGAACATCATGGCAAGGGCCCATCGAGAGCAGTGGTGAATACAGTGTGCAAATGTACTGTACATGCCTTGATAGTCGCACCAAAGTGCAGCGATTGTGAGCCCATTTCCTGGCTCAGATTGTAAGGAGCCCTTAGCGACAAAGCAGTCATTTTGTCGCGGCAAGAACTCCGGGTAAACTTAAAGCTGCCAGCATGGCAACGCCACCTATGTCTTTGGCTAACCGCTTAAACGCCGCCTATTATAATAGGCGGGGAAGCTCAGCGGCTAAAGTGCAAATGAGCACCGCGGCACCACTTGAACTGTGCCACGTCACGAACTCGAGTCAACGATCCGAGACAACATTTGTGGTGAAGTCGGTGCATTTTTCAGGAATGACTACATTTGACTTAATGCCATTTTCTATAAATTTAATTTGAAATGTTTTTTAATTATTTAAAATAATGTTTAAACACCGTTGTACCGGTACCGATACCGGTAGTTTCGTCTCGCGGAAAAAGGTGGACAACAAACCTAGCGCTCTCGCGGGCTGTAGCTCAGCACGGAAGAGCGATATCCAAATATGCATTGTATTTACCGGCACTGGGCCGCTAGGACCTACTCGGGGAGTTTGTGCCGGTGTTTGTAAAACACTCATGCCCCTGCCTTGCAATCCAGCCAGCGTTTGCGCCTGCAAAAATGATGTGCTGATTACCGGTATCAGATTACCTCTTTCATTATATTCCTGTCTACCACAAATCTATAAATCTTTTAATATTTCATGTAAACACCTCCAGTAACATACAAATCCATCAATGGTACAGTAATTCATCCCCGTCCACCCACTATCCACAATACCGGTTCTCCTACACGTATCATCTTTCCATTCCGGAATTGGCGTCCAAGAGCTCACCAAGGAGCACAACCGTCCCCTCTTCCCAGCGTCCTTAACACGTACCTACCATGGCATCTTCCTCTGCAGCGCTGCAGCAGAGTCTGGGCGAGTCGGAAGTGTTCGACCTCGTCTGTGACTACCTGCGCACGCGTCAGTTCTTTGAGGCTGAGCGCACATTACGCTCTGAACGTGAGCAGGCTGAGACCACGGGCTCCCCTAGGGCCGCGTCCCCCGTAGCAGCCGCCAACCAGCAGGATGCGACGCCGTCAGAAGACGCCACTGCTCCTTCGCTGGCTTCTCGTCTCGAGTTCATGCTAGAGCGCAGCTACGTGACGCAGCTGGTGTCCGGTACCGGTCAGGAAGAACCTGAGAAGATCTTCGTGCCTCGTCACGAGCTGGAGACGACGCCCAAGCGCGCACGTGCCAATCTGGATGGCAACGAGGCGCTAGAGATCGAGGACGTGAACCGCAACACGTTGGAGGAGGGAGACGACGAGTTTAACATCAGTACGCGCATCGTGAGCTTCGAGGCCTGCAAGGACGACCCACATGGCTCGGCCACCATGCCTATTTACCAGACGTCTACGTTCGCGCAACCTTCAGGCACCACGTTCGGCGCCTACGATTACACGCGCTCAGGTAACCCCACACGCGCGGCTCTGGAGCGTCAGATGGCCGAGCTGGAGGGCGGACACCGTGCCTTTGCCTTTACCAGTGGCATGGCCGCGCTGTCCGCTGTCTCTCGTCTGGCTCATGCCGGCGACGAGATCGTACTCTCTGACGACTCGTACGGCGGCACGTACCGCCTACTGAGCAAAGTCGCCACCAAGAACGGCGTCGATGTTAAGTACGTGGACCTGTCGGGCGAGAACGGTCCGAAGAACCTGCTGGCGGCACTCAGTGACAAGACGAAACTAGTCATGATGGAGTCCCCCACCAACCCCATGCAGCGCATCTGCGACATCAAGCGTCTCGCCGAAGCTGCGCACACAGTCGGCGCCTTGTTGTCCGTGGACAACACGATGATGAGCCCCATTCTACAGAACCCTCTCAAACTCGGTGCTGACATCGTAGTGCACTCGGCCACCAAGTTCATCTGTGGCCACAGTGACACCATGTCTGGCATCGTCATCGCCAAAGACCCGGAGCTTTGCCGTGACGTTTACTTTTACCAGAACGCAGAGGGAACTGGCCTGGCGCCGTTCGACTGTTGGCTGCTGCTGCGTGGCGTTAAGACCATGAGTCTGCGCGTGCTGGCGGCCCAGAAGAACGCCGTTAAGGTTGCAAACTTCCTGAACGACCACCCTCTTATTAAGACCGTGCACTACACGAATCTACTGCCCGAGAACTCGGCCGACCGTAAGATCCACGACTCACAGGCTCGCGGTTGCGGCTCTGTCGTGTGTTTCCGCACCGGCTCGCTCGCCTTCTCGCAGCATCTTCTGACTGTCACCAAGCTGTTTAAGATCACGGTCAGCTTCGGTAGCGTTAACTCGCTGATCTCGCTGCCCGGCGCCATGTCACACGCCAGTATTCCCGAGGAGGTGCGTAAGGCGCGCTCGTTCCCGGAGGACCTGGTGCGGCTGTCTATCGGTGTGGAGGACGCGAAGGATCTCATCAAGGATCTCTCGCAGGCGCTGCAGTCGTACGTGCCTCCTCAGACGACGCAGTAAAAGCGCTAGGGCCTATAGTTCAAGTGAGATCCTCTGAATTCGGATGGGGGCTGGTATCAAGTCTAGCCATCCTTCATGGGGTCAACGTAGTCGCGAGGGTGTTCCCAGGCCTGCCAAGAGCTGTTAGCTCTTCGTTGTGTCGGGAGTCTCGCGTGGTGCGTCGGATCATCAACCCCGTAGCACACGACGGTGTGCTGCGCATTTTGAATCCAAACGTGGACTGTAGTGTAGATCGACCAAGTTGTAGGAGTGGCGACTATTTCGACAAGTTAGTGTAGACTACTACTGCAGTAGTTTGTTAGTGTCGAGGGCGTGCCACAACACAAATACAGAAGCGCGTCAAAGAAGACTGTGACTTCAGGAAAAAGCGTCTTCTTATCCATTATTGCTCTACAATTATTTGCAAAACTTCGTAAGTCACGATTGTAGTTCAGAAACATTATCACCTCGAGCCTGGCTGGAGACATTCGCTTCCGTAGATCAGACAACACCAGCTTAGCGAGAGAGAAGAAGCGCTCACACTCGTTAGACGTTGGCGGGATGTACGCGACGTCGACGTAGTGCGCAATTGCGTTTCTTGAATGCCGCTCTCACAATAGAACGCTCTTCGGCGGCTCTTGAAGACGACCGTTCGAGATCAGGCGACCTAAATTCAGCGCAGGCTAATTTTTCCGCGACGTTCAGCGCGTCCCCACGCTGTAACTTGACTAGACCTTACTCAAAATTGGGCCATACACTAATAATTAAATTAAAAAATTGGGATTAATTTTTACGCATATTATTTTTCGGGTTCCCTGCATGTAGTAGTCTACTACTGTAGTACTACTACAGAAGCGCGCTGATAAGACGGACCTCAGAAAAAAAACATCTTTTTTTAACTACTGTAATACTGTACTAGTACTACTACTACTAAAGTCTAGTACTACGAAGTAATAGTACATAGTAGTAGCTTTTATCGGACTACTGCCAATGCTACACCTTTGTGCGTAGTAATCTGCAACCAAACTCGAGAGTCGCAAATTTCTTTTTGTTTCTTTGACAAAAAGAAGCTGCTAAATCAATTTTTGTAAAAACTCGAGAGTCGCAAATTTCTTTTTGTCAAAGAAACAAAGTAACAAAAAGAAATTTGCGACTCTCGAGTTTTTACAAAATTGATTTAGCAGCTTCTTTTCGGCAATCGAAGACGTAAAAGAGCGCGAGCGCTGAATTATTACTCGCCGTAGCCCTGACGTCACCAACCGAAGTCCCTTCCACAAGTTGCGAGAGTGCAGCTCCTCTTCCCTCACCCACTCCCAAAGGGGATAACTTCAGGGTGGACTCCAAGCGCGATCCAGGAGGGGAATATGGGGGCTCGGGAGGTAGCATCACTGCTCACTTTGAAACCAGAGCATCCCGAGCCGATCACAAACCTTCGTCCCGTGAAGCGCAAAAATAGTGTATATATATAGCGCCTTCAGCACACTGAAACATCCTTCAATAGGATTGCACATTGGGGAATAGGGTCCTAATCGCAACAGCTCCATGTCCGGGTGCTTCATGACGCGCTCCTCCGTCTGGCGGTGGGCAGGAGCGTTGTCCAGCACTATCACGATCTTCTTTTTCTGGAAGCCGGTCTGGAACACGTCGGAGGCCTTAACGGCTTCGTAGATGTCCTCTACGAAGGCTGCGTTCTTGTCCATGCGTACGCTTCCGCGCTGAAGCCGGTAGGTCACCAGCCCGATAGCTGACGACACCGCACATTGAATTTGCAGATTCGCTCCTCTTGAAGGAGGAAGTTTTACGACAGCTCGCTGTCCACGCTGCGCGCGCCCTCGCTGTCGCTTCAGGTACACGTTATAGTTAGTCTCATCGTGATAAACAATACAGTTACCGTCACTTTGGTGTGCCTTCAGTTTCTCTGCAAACACGCGACGCTTCTCCTTATTCACGTCATTGTTGCATGTTGTCGGCTCGATGCGAACTTGCTTCACTGTGTAAAGCAAGTTCAGCAAATGGCGGCTGATTGTCGATGTGTGCACCTTCACGTTGCAGTCGATTGTCGATGTGTGCACCTTCACGTTGCAGTGAGAAAGAGCATGGTACGCATTTGGCTCAGCGTGTACGTGCAGTCGTCATCGAGATATCTCTCGAGGCATTCCTGGCCTCTTGCGTCATCTTGACGTGCCTTGCTCCACCACGAGGAAGGTCCGTAGCTTGCCCGCGTCGCACCAAATCATAGGCGGTGGTGGGTGAGATGTCGTTGCTAGCCGCCACGGCTAGCCAGTCGCGACGACCAGCACGATATGCGTCGAGGACACGCTGTTTTTCGAGGACCGTGTGCTTTGATGTGCGAAGTTGCGATTGCATCTTGTAGTGCAGATGAGCGCGAATTGGGAAATGAGCTTCTGGCCAATCTTCTTCCTCTACAGAATACACTGACACACGCGCTAGCTCTGTTTTCGCGCGCTTTTAGCATCTCTATTTGGCAGGAGTTATCCGGGCCCTCTCGTTTTAGCGCCACACGACATTGATTGCGTTATTTCCGACTTTGAATGCAGAATTGAAGTTGCTAAATCATTTTTTGTAAAACTTTGACAAAAAGAAATTTGCGACTCTCGAGTTTGATTGCAGATTACTACTACGAAGTTGGACGCACAAAGGTGTAGTTTCGGAGGCCCTGATTTATTTTCAAGCATTGCGTTAGATATCTGGATGCTAGATTTTTTATTTTTAAAGATTGAAGAACTGCATAACTTATGGGAACACGCTCCAAAACTTATGCTTTTTATTTCAGGAATCACCTCGATAAGACTGTTACGTTGCCTTTCTAAAGAGCTTGATGGAGCACTTAAGGATTAGTTGATTTACTTGCTAGCAATTATCGACAACAAGCAAGTTCTCTGTAGTTTCATCATTAACAATAATACAATCTTGGATTTTGAGCTCTCCGTGGGGTAAATCAGATCGCCTAAAACTGTAAAGGAAGATGCGAGGTATTCTTTACACCAGCAGCGAGGCTTGACGTTTGAAAACGTTAATTTTGGAGCGCTTGAATCTGCATCCATTGTGGCATAATTCATTTCGGCAAATAAGCAATACCATTTCTTATTGAGCCACCGATTTACATTCGGAGTTACCGGCGGTATCGGATGCTATGCTTTGTCATTGTCTGCTGACGTGTTGCAGAAGCTGCAACTTGTCGCGTTCCAAAAGTGAGTCGAGTCGACAAGCTTCCTCTTTAAGTTTGTCGTCGACTATGGTCGCTCCTCTTGGATAAAGCACTTGATCCGTATGCCCTAGGAACACTTTCACCATTCCACTGAAAGGTAAAAGAAAGTATGATTAGATCGTTAGCTTCACTACTCCTCAGCTCAACGTTCTTCTGCGACCATGCAGTCGCTTCTCATGCATTGGCCTGGCATCATTTGTCTTCACTATACTGCACAGCACCTTTGTGCTCAGCTCAGTTGTGCCAGGTCCCGTAGTTCGACCATCCGTATTGTACTTCACGTTGACTCTGGTCCTAGATATGAATCTGGATTCCAACACGCCTCCTTCGAAGCTTCAGCTTTGACTACTTTGCATCTCCGATGCCAACACTAGCAATCAGATTCTTGAGACGCAATTTGTCCAGTGCTTTCGTAAAAGCATCAGCAGGATTCTCATCTCCTTTGATCTTATGTAGTTTGAGCACTCCACGTTCCACTTGTTTACGCACGTAATGCCAACGCAATTCGATGTGTCGAGTGCGGCGACTGTAGTTAGGATTTGTAGCTAGAACGTGTGCAGCTTGGTTGTCAATACCAATGCGTAATTCCACAGTGTGGTGCGGGAGAATTTCCTGTGAGATGTTACTCTCTGTAATTGCCTCCACAGTCTCACATGCAGCCACATACTCAGCTTCAGCAGTGGACAAGGCTACAATGGACTGTCGTCTCGACATCCATGAAATGGCACCACCAGCTAGTGTAAAAACGAATCCTGTCGTGCTCTTCCGAGTTTCTGGGTCATTGGCCCAGTCACTGTCACAATGTCCTTCGAGTACTATAGCCTTCGACTTTATCTCTTGTCGATCGTACGTTATTCCATAGTTCACAGTACCCGCAAGATAGCGTAGGACACGTTTCAATGCACCAACGTGCTTACTTGATGGGTTTGCCACAAATCTACTCAACTGGCTCAGTGCAAATGCCAGATCAGGACGTGTACTTGTCGCCAAATACATCAGCATACCCACGGCTTCACGGTACGGGAAACTAGTGTCGCTTGTCTTGCCTTTCTCCAGCGGGACAAATCTGGCCTTCACTTCCATGGGATTTCCAACAGCATGAGCTTCACCGCAGCCAAACTTCTCCAAACTTTCGTGCGCATACTTTGTTTGAGTGACTGTAATCTGCTCTTCTGTCTGGCTAACTTCAACCCCAAGATATGCAGTCAATAGTCCTTGGTCCTTGAGTCCATACTCTTAATCCAAATCTTCAAACAAAATATTCTTGCTCTCCTCATCCTTGGTCGCTACCACGATATCATCCACATACACAAGGACAAGTATAACATCTTCTCCATCAATACGATAGTACAGACAGGGCTCGGTCAACGATCTCTGGTGGCCACAAGTAAGAAGCCACTGGTTAATTTCAGAGTTCCACTCGCGCCCAGACTGCCTCAATCTATACAACGCTGTGGTCACCACATACATGTGGCCATCCACTTCACACGGAAACCCGTCAATCGACTTCACGTATTGCAGGATTCCGAGTAATGCATTTAGATATGCCGTATCTACATCTCCTCCGTAGAGCTTCAGGTTCAGAGCCGCAGCTAATGCCACTAGAAGCCTGAAGGAAGACATTCGTGCCACCGGCGAGAACGTGTCAGCGAAATCCACTCCTGGTCTCTGATACTTCCTCTGGTCGGAAATGATCACGCGAAGTCGACAATTTGACCAATAGCGTTAGTTCTATTTACCCAATTCAGCGTCTGATTGGACTAAACGAAAGCCCTGCATCTCCTCTTCCTACAGCCACCAGTTTTGCGCCGAACGAACTTCTGTAGCCTCCGCAATCTCACTTTTTGCTCTCAAGGTTTCAAGCCTCGCCTGGAGTGCGACCCGCCACGCCTGCACTACGCTGTTTCTTCCTCTACAAATATGCCGAAGCCCAACCTTACCGATAATGAGCGCAAAGCCGTCATTGACGAGCTTCTAAAAATCAGCAACAACGGAGAATTACCCCGTGGAGCGTTTGCTAAGGTTGGTGTTCTTATCGGCCGACATCCGGACACCGTGAGGTTAATTTGGAAGCGGTACATCTCTGCAGTGACGGCTAGTGTCGTGGGGGGTGATTGGCGTAGCCGGATTAAAGAAGAACAGCGGCAGAAAGCGGAAGAATCGAGACGAGGTACGAGACAAACTGAAGAGTGTTCATATCGAGGATAGAGCGGTTGAAAGACGTGTGGCGGCGGTCTCTGGTCTCTCCAGGCATCTGGGTAAGACAGGCAGTGAATGAAGGGATGGTAACGCGACGAACCACGTTTATCAAGGCCGTCGCTAACGAATGAAAACAAGATACGGCGGGTAGAGCACGCGTTGTCGTTTTATCGGACGAATTTTACTGTGCCATTTTGGACTCATTGCCCATTCTATTCCGAGTTAGACGAGAAGTGGTTTTACGCAGAATCGCAACAGGACGATCATACCTCGTTTTTCGACGGCGGAAGAACTTCCTTGCTCGCGCCTTGAAAGAGTTAAACGATTCCGTTCCCTAGACGATGATTTTAGCCTGCCCAAGGTAAATCTTCTATAATATTATATTTTTGACATATAAAAACCTCTAACATTTTATTTTTAATTTTAGGTACGATCTTCACCGAAAGCAGCGTTGGGATGGCAAAGTTGGTATATTGTCTTTCACGGAACAGTACGAGGCGAAACGGCGAAGCAAAAATAGAGACAAAGGAGCTATTTGCACTCGTAATATCGATACGGTCTGTCGGGAAGTGTACAAGGATTATCTTCTGACAAAAGTATTTCCAGCGATCAAAGCAAATTGGCCAAGGAAGGATCGGAATGAAATCATATTCGTACAACAAGACAATGCAAAGCCGCACGTAGCGCCAACAGACCCGGATGTAATGAAGGCCGGAACTGAAGGAGGATGGAACATCAAGCTACTATGTCAGCCCCCCAACTCGCCTGACCTCAATTAGATCTGGGTCTGTTCGCCTCCATGCAAAGTATTCAGCATCGAATACCAAGTAAGGGTATCAACGCTCTCATAGCGTCGGTGGTGGACGCGTTTCGGCAGCTGGAGACTGACACGGTAGATGATATTTTTTTGACCTTACAGGCATGTATGCTGGAGCTTTTACGAGAAGGAGGAGGCAACCTGTACAAACTACCGCACTTGGGGAAAGCCAAGCTCCGGAGGGCGAAACAACTTCCTGTTAGTTTGTCATGTAGCAAAGAGCTGTATGAGTCTGGTGTCGCGTTACTTAAGTCTTCAAACCGTGGCAGTGCACTGCTATTCAATTTAACATCAGCATAAATGACAGTTAATGTGATCTATAAATGACAGTTAATGTGATCTATAACTTTATATAAATCGTAAAATAAGGTCTTAGCGGGTAACAGCACTATTGACCTATCATACTTACTTCGCGTGATCATTTCCGACCAGAGGAAGTAATTGCCAAGAGCAACTAGTCGAGCTTTGAAGCGAATCACAAACCCCTGAAAATCCGTCTTCACACTATAGACCCATCGTGTCTTGATAGGCTTAGCATCCTTCGGAACATCCTCAAACGCAATCTATTCCAGAACTCTACGTCGTTTCATTGCCGACATCTCTGCCAGCTCGGCTTCGCGCCAATAGTTACGGTATTTGCTTCGCATAGCTTCGCGGTGGTTGCGTGGAATCCTAACATCACTTGCTCGTATAGGACGTCCATTCTCATCCAGTACACGTGACGTATTCTGCACCGCGTTGACTACATAGTCATCCAAAGAATTAGGTCGATGACGCTCGTGATCTCACGTAGACCAGTTCGAGTTCGCTTCGGACCTTCACGTTCCGCACATATCTCCACACGACCCATTTCTGAGTTTGTTTCATCTCGTTGGCGCTTGCATACCAATTTCTCACACGTACTGGAAATGGTGACGTTATCAGCATCTTCACTGAATTTCTCATCAACGTCAGCCAGCATATCTCCGTCTTCATCGGCTACAAGATTCGTTTCATTCACAACCGATTCAGAGAGATTTTCACCTGCATGCAGCCCTTCAGTGTCCACTTCAGATGAACTCCCATCAGCACCAACGTCTAATGAACCACACACACTGACAGCAGACGCATTATCACTTGTCATGTCAGGTTTCGTGTATCCATATACTGTCGTAAGTTTCGACGCTGATCCTTCAGAATTCACACCGTCACTCTGTATAAGATCATCACTCTGGTTGTGGTATTGTCCACTCTGCAGTGCAGTCAGTACACTAGATAAACCCGCCGTTACCCCTTCAACATTCGGAACACACGGAGGTTCAGTCACTGTGTCTCCGATTCCTTCCAGTCCTGTCCAGTTTGCAGATGCTGTTGACGGTAATGACGCTCGTTGCGCCTCCCTAAGCTCCGTCATCACCTCATATCGCTCTTCAACTCGTTGCGCAGTATCGTCCTCGCCTCCCTCGAGGTCTCTGGTCGCTTCGAGCGTAGCCTCGCTCATCATCGGAGCAGCGTTCGAGTTGCAGACTTCACTCAGATCCATAGTAGATTCGAGCGTTGAGTTTTCAGTACTCGGCTCCATGTTACTGCGCTTCGTAAAGTGCAACGACTCCAAGTCGTCGTCCTCCAAGTCTACTCCATGACGATCTCGGTACATCACATCCTCACTAATGCGAAGATCGGATACGAATTTAGCTGTACGATCATCAGGAAAGTAGACTTTACAACCCACGGTATCTTCAGCATAACCGAGCACAAAACCTAGTCGCGCGTTATCATGGTGCTTCTTCCGACCTGGTGTCACTGGTACATGCACATAAGCAAGTGAACCAAACTTGCGGATGTGATGGAGGTCGGGTTTGATCCCAAACATAATCTCATAGGGAATGCTCTGAGTTCCCTTATTGTAGGTTCTGTTCTTGATGTACACTGCGTTACGCAGCGCTTCAGGCCACAGACTAACAGATAATCCAGCATCATGCATCATCGACTTCGTCATCTCCACGAGAGATCGAAGCGTCCTCTCGCAAAGGTTCAGCTGTGCTCTCTTTGGACCCACCTTCACATGCTCGATGCCGTGCACTCCGTACCAGTTATCCAATACTGTATTAACGAATTCACCGCCTTTGTCTGTCAAGACTTGGTGTACTCTGTACTTCACTCGAATAGAGCCATCCTGCTGACGACCAGCTTGTCTTTCAGCCCAGAACACATATTCTTTCATGTGCTGGTTCACTACCTCGCTTGACTTGCTAGTCAACATGTGAACTTTCACAAAGCGAGTGTACCCATCCATGAGCACAAGAACAGCCTCGAATCTAGTACCATTAGCTTTACTAGGGATCAGTAAGTCAGCGTATACCATTTGGTTCGGAGCCTTTGTGTTGCGATCCAGCTTCTTCCAGTGTCTTCGCTGCTTCTGCTTGCCAATATGACAGGCGTCACACGTTCCTAGCTCTCTCTGCCTTAGCATCATGCCACGAACGAGGTTCTTGTCGACCATCGTCTTCAAGTATTGTGGACACATGCCCCAATCTCTCATGCAAAAGTTTCAAAGAAGCCACTCCTTCCGCAACTGTGATATTGCACAACGGCCGATCCTGTGAACTAATAAATCCATTTCTGGATGGATGGCTCACTTGAAATCCCCATGTTCCATCGTCCGGTGCTGCAACAATTACAGTATCCTCGTGTTCATCTTTCACACGAAAGCACCTCAATTGTCCATGGTAATCAAAGTCAAAACCTTGTTCCGTAGCTTATCCGACTGATAGTAGGCCATGTGTAGCACCAGGAATGTAGAAGACGTCACTGAGGTACACTGCCTTCCGCTCGCCTTCAACTTCAGTTATTAGCTGCACAGTCCCTACTCCAGCCACTCGAGAAGCCAGCGCAGGCGTAACCCCATGTACATGCTGGGATTGATTTAGATCCGGTGTAAACGCCACGTAATACCACGGGTTTCCCGTCATGTGCACGTTAGCAGCCGTATCGAAGTAGCACCACCCACTACTTGTGTCTACTTCATGTTCATCATGTTCGAGACCATCGTACCAACAGCTAACAGTAGCATCAGCTTCATTACCTCTTGCCTCTTTCTCCATGTTTGAACCCGCTTCATTCTCTTCGCTGTTCTCCGCCGGCCGTCTGGCGTCGATCAGTAGAGCGTCCAAAGCGTCCGTCACTTCTTCTGATACATGTACTTCTTCTGTATCTGAGCCTAATGACTCGCTGTAATCCACACAAGTCACATTTGCACGTGCCTTCTTCTTCTGCTCGCTTTTAGCAGCTCTGGCCCCGTCTTGGTTCTTCACCTTCTGCGGACACTCCGAAAAAGGTGTTCAGTACTGTCGCAAACAAAGCACTTTTTCACCTTCTTCTTTGTGTCTTTAAACTTCTCAGTTTTTTCACGATTTTGTCCATTGCCATCGGCCTTCTGCTTCTCAACACTACCGCTTTTCTGGCTGCGTTTCCCGCTCTTAGCTTGAAAAACTCTCTGTCGAGAGTCAGCAACCCGAATAAGCTCTCGAGTCCGCTCTGGGGTGATGTATGTGTCAGCACAATTGTACCGAACACCACTCTTCAAACTCTCAAACTCATACGTATGCGGTAGACTGTTCAACATTAACTCCACCATCGCGGTGTCGTCGAATTGATAGTTGAGAGACAGCAACTCCGTCCGCAAGTTGAACATCGTACTCAGGTGCTTGTTGACGTTTCCGCCCGAGGACAGCTTGAGCATATCAAGCTCGTGTCTAATGCTCTCAGCTCTATGAGCCATAGTAGTTCGGTTCTCCCGGCTCTCATAGATTACGCAGAGCGCCTTCCACGTGTCGGGTCCGGTGGATTTGTCGCGAATCTGATGGAAGATTTCTGCTGGCAGTGACATCCCGATGAGCTGCATGATGGTCAACTGATGATCATCAAACTCTTCCTCAGCCTCCGACGTAGAGAGCATCATCTTCGTGAGATTCCCATTCACGATATCCATGAGTTTCTTCTTCTTGAGAACTATCTCCATCGCCCATTTATACTGCTGCCAATCCTTCCCATCCCAGTTCTTTGGGACACATACTTTAATGGTCCTGACATCTTAGATCACGTTAGTGAACAAAATCCGAAAGTCTTTTGGGCTCAGAACCCTCTTGGATAATGCACTTGATCCGTATGCCCTAGGAACATTTTCACCAGTCCACTGAAAGGTAAAAGAAAGTATCATTAGATCGTTAGCTTCACTATTAATACTCCTCAGCTCAACGTTGTTCTGCGACCATGCAGTCGCTTCTCATGCATTGGCCTGGCATCATTTGTCTTCACTACACTGCACAGCACCTTTGTGCTCAGCTCAGTTGTGCCAGGTCCCGTAGTTCGACCATCCGTCTTGTACTTCACGTTGACTCTGGTCCTGGATATGAATCTGGATTTCAACAGCTCCAGTACTGGACGGCGCTTCTGGGGAATAATAAAGCGTGTATTGCGTCGGTCCGATATCACTGCTGCTCTACAGTAGACGCTGTTGTTAGGAGTTTCTCGAACGGAAAGGGTCGATTCTTTGGACTGGGTGGGACAAGGTGTTTCGAATCTGTGCTCACGTAATAGCGCTTGAAAATGGAGCACTGGATTTGTGGTGCGTTTCGGTGGCGCAAAAGAGGAATTTGTTGGCGTCCAGCAGTCGAGCAGATGAACGTATCCTCACGGTGCTTGTCGCAGCTCAGGAAAGTCTCCATTGCGTGCACAAACTGAGAGCAACAACGCATTAGCGTTGCTTGGTGGACGGCAACAATAGTGACAGACTAACCTCGATGTATGTGTCCTCGGTTTTGGAGCCGAATAGTCTCAGCAAGGTTTTCAGCTTGCTCTTTTGAGAGCCGAACGTTCAGATTGCTAGTCAAATGTGCCGGTTCGGTCTTTTCTTGAGACAGGCTTGAC
The DNA here is from genome assembly GCF_000142945.1 of Phytophthora infestans T30-4. Classification (NCBI taxonomy): domain Eukaryota; phylum Oomycota; class Peronosporomycetes; order Peronosporales; family Peronosporaceae; genus Phytophthora; species Phytophthora infestans. The sequence goes on along the minus strand of NW_003303731.1, from coordinate 1,710,637 downwards.
TGACATGGGCCGATAAGCTGGTGCATGCTGTACCGGTTGGCAACAGCAAACTGTTTGTGAGGTTAAGTTTGCTGCCGGGAAAATACGCGTGTTACCTGTTTACCTGAAAACTGGATCGTGTGATCAAGAAGAAGACCAGGGTATGCTCGCCGCAAGAGGCACGAAAAGAGCTCTACATCATATCGCTGTAGGTTTAATGCGGAGGAGAACAAGGGCAACTGTGAGCTCAAAAGAAGACAAAACAACCAGATTTTTCGTACATGCTGGAGAGCGTCCAGCCAGCCTTCGATGAGATCCCAATCCTGTTGATCAACCAAGCGCTTGAGACCGAATAGGTTTGTGAGATAGTGCCGGATGAACTTGGCGAGCTGCAATAACGAAAGCGACAGCGTCAAAGCAGAATTCACTATATCCCATGCATACATTTTTCACAACTGCTAATGCTTGATACTGACAAGTCTCCGTATCCGTCGTATATCTCGTTGATAAAGCGAGCAAGCCTTGTCTCCTTAACGTACGTGCCACAACCGCTTGTCGACGGGATCTGAATTTAAAAAATCGCCCTCGTCCTTATCGTTGACGTTTTGGTCCTCAGCATCGACAGCTAGCGGTTTTACAAAACAAGCACGAACATTCGCCACGAAGCGTTTGTCCGAAGCGCTGTTTGGGCAGCACAACTCCAGAGACCGTCTGCCATACTGACATTTGAATTTGATTTCTGCGTCGTTGCAAGCTCCAAATACCGGTATTGCGTTTAAATCTGTTGCCTGGCGTCCAATCACACATGATTATCATTGAAAAAAATATTATGGCGCTAGGTGCAGTAATAGGTCAGCACGGAAAACTTTGCGGTGGTGCCTTCCAGGGACACCAACGAAGCCCGCGGCTAGTCTAGAAATCAGTGTGGTTTTTACTATAAAAAAAAGCTTTACGAAGCTGTAATTTTTCATTTTCATGACCACGAAAACGAACGCAGAATAATATTGTCCGTCATTGTGACTAAACTGCTTCACCAATCATTCGCTCCTATTGGCGATGATGCAGGTCTACGTCACCGGTATTTGCGCTCGGTTTTTGCGCAACGTCGCCACAAGATTTATTCCGGTGCGTTATAGACGGCGTGCTCCCTGGGTATAGTCGAAATCACAGAGAATTGAGCCCTTGCATATTAATGTAGGCTTTACCCAAATGCTTATATATATATATCTTTTCAGTGTCTGTAAACCCAGGTAGTGTTTTGAGCAGCTTAAGGAAAATTCTTGTGCTGAATATGAGCATAGCGAGGTCTTATCAGAAGGCGGCCGTCAAAACTTCAGCCCCACCATTCGCCCCACTTCCACATCCGCCCTCCAGTCCTCTCTAGACCACCACAATGTGCGGAATTGTCGCCATCCTACGCTCCATGATGCCCGAGGCGGAGCTCCGCCAAGCCGCACTAGTCGCCGGCAAGAAGATCCAGCACCGTGGCCCGGACTGGAACGGCGTGCGCGTGTTTGGCGAGCGCGGTATCGCCATCGAGCACGAGCGTCTGGCCATTATCGACCCGGAGTCGGGCGCTCAGCCTCTCGTGAGCAACGACCCGGAGCGAAGCATCACGTGCGGCGTCAACGGCGAGATCTACAACTACAAGGAGCTGGCTGCGGGCCTGAAAACGCCCTACAAGTTCCTCACCAAGTCGGACTGCGAGGTCATCATCCCGCTCTACCTCGAGCACGGCCCAGGCTTTGTCCACTTGCTGCGTGGCATGTTCAGCTTCGTTCTCTACGACCACCGCAAGGATTTCTTCCTAGCTGCTAGGGATCACATGGGAATTACCCCAATGTATTATGGCTACGGAGCTGACGGTAGTGTCTGGTTCGCCTCGGAAATGAAGGCGCTGGAGGAAGGATGCGTCCGCTTCGAGGTCTTCCCGCCTGGTCACGTCTTCACGAGCGACACGGAGACGTGTAAGCCATGGTACAAGCCCAACTGGTACGAGCCTGGCCACATTGGCAAGACGCCGTTGGATCTCACGGCTCTTCGTGAAGCTTTCGAGGCTGCTGTCAAGCGTCGAATGATGTCGGACGTCCCATGGGGCGTACTGCTCTCTGGAGGACTGGACTCGTCTCTTGTGGCTTCAATTGCAGTCCGAGAGAAGCAGAAACTCGTGGCTCAAGGTGGAGAATGGATCAACAAGATCCACTCGTTCACTATCGGTCTCGAGAACTCGCCCGACCTCAAGGCAGCACAGGAAGTGGCCGAGTTCCTTGGTACCATCCACCACTCGTACACGTACACGATCCAGGAAGGTCTGGACGCTGTATCGGAAGTCATCAAGCACCTGGAGACGTACGACGTGACCACAATCCGTGCGTCTACCCCCATGTTCCTTATGTCGAGGAAGATCAAGGCGATGGGCATCAAGATGGTGCTATCTGGTGAAGGTGCCGATGAAGTCTTTGGCGGATACTTGTACTTCCACAAAGCTCCCAGTGCTGAGGCCTTCCACAAGGAGACGGTGGCCAAACTACAGGCGCTGCACCAGTACGACTGTCTGCGTGCCAACAAGTCCACAAGTGCGTGGGGTCTAGAGGCGCGTGTGCCGTTCCTGGACGCCGATTTCCTCGACATCGCCATGAACATTGACACGCGCGAGAAGATGATCGACGCCAAGGCCAAAAAGTTCGAGAAGTACATTATCCGCAAGGCTTTCGAGGACAAGGAGAACCCGTACTTGCCCGAGCACATTCTGTGGCGTCAGAAGGAGCAGTTCTCGGACGGTGTAGGCTACGGGTGGATTGATTCGCTCAAGGATCTGGCCGAGAAGACCGTCACGGAGCGCCAGATGAAGCACGCCGAGCGGCTATTCCCGTACAACACGCCTCAGTCCAAGGAGGCGTACATGTACCGCAGCATCTTCCAGCACCACTTCCATCGCGAGGTGGCGGCCCAGACTGTGCCTGGAGGCCCCAGCATCGCCTGCAGTACCCCTGCTGCTATCGAGTGGGACGCTGCGTTCAAGAACGCCGCTGACCCGTCCGGTCGTGCCATTGCCGGCGTGCACGTGGATGCCTACGCCGAGTAATGCAACAATTAGATAGTCGTGGCTCTCTCTGCCGCAGTAAACCGCATCAATACTACCAGATAGAGCGAATTGGGTCGGTATTTGGTCTCACGACTGTAGACTATTCCTGAGAATAGTGAACATGCTAACGGCAACTGAGGTTGCGCTCACAAATCGTCGCTTCAGCGGAGCATCGCAACGTTCTCGATGAGCAGCTCAATTCTTCCACGTCTGCCAGAAGATCGAGCTAAAAGCCCGACTCTCGGGCTACTGCCACCGCTGGTGAACGATGCTGGCACGTCGTCCTGCAACAGCCAGCGAAGTCGTCTCAAGCAGCCTAAACAACGAAGCGTACCAGCAACGATATCTTCATCTTCGTCTGGAGTGAAGTTTCCATCGATAGGTAGGCCCCAGCAACTGCCAACACGCAACCAGGAAGAAGAACAAGGACGCGAAACCGCGCGAGATTACCACGACGAGGAAGACGAGAAGCGTCGCGGTTTATCCAGCAGTCGGACGTCGTCTTCGTCTCGATCTTCTTTGCAGGTGAAGAAGGACAAGAACCGAGACTTTATTAGAGAACTGGAAGAGAAGAAACGTAGAGAAAAACAAGATCGCGCGCGACAGGAGACACGCAAAAAGAAACTTCATGAAAAAATGACGCGCAAACTCCTGGACGGAGCCGACGCTCGACAGAAACAAGCTGCGTTGTCTCCCGAGGTGGGCGATCTCACTAGCGCAATTAAGCGGCAACAAGAGCCTCAAGACGAGGATCAAGACGACGCTGCAGAGGCCGAACGACGCAAGGAAAAGGCGAAGCGTCAGAGACGTTTACTCAAGAGGCAACAGGCGCATCTAGCTCGACTTCAAGCCAAGCAGCGCGAAGACCAAGCGCAGCAGGAAGTGGAGAAGGAACGCGAAGAACGCAAGCGTGAGAAGGTGACGCAGACGGTTCTGCACAAGATCCAACACTCCGTCACTCGAGCAGAGGAACACGACGCGATGGAGACGAAAAGCGACGCTGATGGGCCGAAGGAAGCGCCGACGAGTAGTGAAATCGTCGTCGAGGAGCAAACGGAAGCGCAGAAACAACGGGCGAAAGAGCAGCGCGACGCGCTTCACCGAAAGCAGCAGAGATACCTCCAGCAACTGGCCGATCAACGCAAACAAAAGGAGAAAGAGGACGACGATGCGCGGATCTTGCAGGAGAAACGCAAGCGGAGGATCCAAAAGGAGGCTCAGCAGCGGTTGCAAGAAGCGGCAGCGAAGCAACAAGCCCTGGCCGAAGTGAGAGAGAAGGAAGAAGCAGAGGCGGCAGCTGCAGCGGCCGAGAAAGCGGCGAACGCGGGCCCGCCGGTGGACGTGGAGGCGATGGTCGCTCGACTGAGTAAACTGAAGGACCGCGACGCTCAAATTATCCCCGAAGCGCGAGATTTGGCGTCCTGGAAGAAACGTCACGGCGTCGCGCCTGACCAAAAAGTCTTCTGTATGACTGGGTGGTATCCAGTGATAAAGGAAGAACTGGAGAAGCGTGGGTGGTTCTACAACCAGGATCGGGCGTCGCCGTATTTCGACTTCAAGTGGACTCTAAAGAGCGAGGAGTTGAGGGGGATGAAACTCGAGAAACACCAGTACGTGAACCATTTCACCCAAAACGCAGCCATCACGACGAAAGTGGGACTTATTCACAACTTGCGAAGTGCCGTGTGGCATCACAGCGTGGATATCGATGGGTTCTTCCCTCGTGCGTATGACCTGAACGACCACATGGACATGGATACATTCGTTCAGGACTTTCGTTACGGTGTGGCCGAAGGACTCCTGAAACAGTTAGCGAGACGAGGCTTGCAACTTGAGAATAAGCTGCCAGGAGCTGCGTCGATGGGAGCAAACGAAGCGTTAGTCGATGTGGTTCTGGACATAGCGAGGAAGAAGATCAAGAGCAAACGACCCGAGTGCAACCATTTCGAGTCCATAGGTCATGTCGATCCTCTTGAGGAGAGCGTAGATAACCCGCTGTCGACAGGTGTGGACGAGTTGGTGACAGATCTGCAATGGGAAGTGCTGACGAATTGCTCATTGGACAAACCGGGTCAGCTTCGGGCCTCATTAGTGTACAAGAAGAAGGTCTACGCAGAAGACAGAGATGCAGCTACCGAAGGGAACAGCGGTGACACAGTGGTGTCGGCAAGAGAAAAGAGACTGCTACGATACGCGGAGAAGAAGCACGTGGACGCATTCAATCGGGAGAAAGCTCGGCTCAGCGATCTCATAGCGCACGTGTCACTTGTACGCGATGGGGCTTTTCACGAAGCAATCCGACTGGCGCAGGTGCTGGAGAAATTGTGTCCTCAGTTCTATATCAACGGTGGGGCGGAGTTCATGCTGTCGGAGCCTCATCCTGCCGCTAGTACGAGTACCGGCCAGAATGTGTGGATTGTCAAGCCCGCAGGAATGTCAAGAGGACGTGGCATCCGCGTCTTCAACGACCTGGACCAGCTGCTGGAATGCGTCGATGTGGACAACCACAAAGAGTGTCAATGGGTGGCGCAGAAGTACATCGAGAACCCGTTGCTGCTGTGTAAACGCAAGTTCGATATTCGACAGTGGGTGCTCGTCACGGGATGGGACCCGCTCACTGTTTGGCTCAATGAAGACTGCTATCTACGCTTCTCGTCAGCGGAATACTCGATGGACAACCTGGACGACCAGTACGTACACTTGACCAACAACTCGATCCAGAAATACAGCGACAGATTCAACGACGTGTACACGACGGACGATGGCGAGATGCAGGTGGAGGGCAATATGTGGCACTCGGACGACTTTAAGAAGTTCTTGTCGACGAAGTTGGGGAAACCCGAGATCTGGGACTCGCACATGCACCCACGCATGAAGGAGATCGTCGTACAGTCGCTGCAGTGCGTGCAAGACATGGTCAACCATCGCAACAACAGCTGCGAGCTGTACGGATACGACTTCATGGTGGACGAGAATCTGACGCCGTGGCTGATCGAGGTCAACAGCTCGCCGGCCTGCGACTACAGCACGCCTATCGCTCAGCGCTACGTGGAGTCTGGCTTATCCAGTATCATCAAAGTGGTGGTCGACCATCGAGAGTACGAACAGAAAAAGCGGAGTGGCGATGCTGCTGGGCTGGAGGAGCCAGACACGGGCTGCTGGCAACGTATTCACAAGGCCGAGCTCGTTGGCAAACCCATGTCGCTGCATGCGGTGGATTTCCAAGTGAAGGGTGCGAAGATGCAGCGCCGTCGTCGAAGTGCCAAGCTGTACGGAAGTAAATCTAGCACAAAAAAATCTGCAGACGCCATCTCGGAGGGTGGCGACGCAGACAGCGATGTGGACGCGGCTGTGACGGGGGCTGTTCGGGAAGAGGAAGATCTCGACGGAGACGACGAGGATGTGGCTCAAGAGAAAGAAGAAAGTGTCGGTCAAGAGGAAGAAAACTCGCGATCAGAGGGCAATGTGGACAATGCTCGGGGCGAACTCAAGACACAAGAGGCCAGGGAGACACTGGCGGACGATATTGACCCGCTATTGTAGACAGGTGACGTCATGGGAGACGGGGCAGCGTTTTTAATCGCTTCAGTTTCGTGACGTCGTCGTTCAAGTCTCTCGTCGCCCTGTGGGGTGACTGTGCAACTTGTATGCAAGGTGTTTGCATTCGATGGGACCTCAGTGAACAGTGTACACTTCATGTACGTGAACTGTACTGTACATGTTCATGTATTACGTGTACCGGTAGGGACGTTTTCACAGACTTCCAAATGCGATTTGCCGTAGGTGAGCGTGGCTAGACTCTAGCCCGGCTTGAGAGGCTTGTGCGCGTGCTCGGTGTACTACCTGTAGAGAGAGTTTTCAGCCGCACGCCTTCTACGGCACCCAGCACGTCTGCTTCATACCAGTAAACACATATACATGAAAAACTGTAAATTTCTACTCAATTGATGCCGACCAATTGCTATATCACAGGTCACCGTTTTCACACGACCAGAGTTTTAGACGTTGCAGTGCCACCAAAGAAGTGCAACTTGCACTTCTTTGGTGGCTTGCGCCAGCCTGCCGGATGCTCACCAGAGTTTATGTTCAAGCCAATCCATCACACGTGCCGAAAGCCGAGCCATCTCGCCATTACAGACCTGCGGGCCGCAGTGCGGCCTTTCCAGCGGCGTTGGCTCGCCGACAGCTCCCGGGCGGAGGAGCTGCCACAGCGCACGTATGCGCGAGTTTGGCTTAATTAAATCACCTTGTTGAAGCGCCTGGTGGCTGTCGCAAAGAGGCTTCGTTGAGGCCGCAATTGTAGTAGCGGCCCTCGTGCCATAGGTACATTTACGTGTACATGTATTAATAAGTTTTACATTACCAAACGCTGATTGCACAGGGCCCTGCCGCCGTACATGTACCGGTAAATGACGGCCACATGGACTCCGCATTTGCAGCTGGAGCAGCAGGAGCTCGTGGTCGACAGTCACTTGTCCGCACAGTGTCACTCGATAGGCTAGCCAAGACCGTCACCTCACTATAACGATATCATTCTCTCGAGTTTCCTGATAAACCTGCATTTTGCCGACTCATCAGACCAGCTGACCAATCACAAACGAGCCAAAGCCCGTTTAAATACAATAAATGTATCACTGCAATGTACCCGTAGTTGCAAAATAAGCATTCGTAGAGGTCCTCCCAAATCGTCTGTTGTTGTTTTCCGGTTTGACCAATTAAAAGAAATAGTTAAGATTATCCTTCAATGGAAGCCTTGCGTTTACCTGCACAAAGCCGCGACGCACCGTACACTGTAGAGGTGTCCGAGCCAGTCCACGTCCGTCTGACTTCCCCTTCCCCACATTCCGCCATATCTCCACCGGCCATACACCCGATCGAGGGTTGTCTCCGTCTTCGCTCGCACCGCGCGCTCTCCGTTTCCACGGCGCCTTCGAAGCTCGCGAGCGTCTCTCTGTATTGCTGAGACCCAGGCGCGTCGAACCGTGTCAGTCTCGCAATAATCAGGTGTCAAATCGCGCCGCTACATTCAATCGAATATGATGCGCATCGTTTTCCGCACCATTGCAGCCGCGCTGCTGCTAGCCGGCTCAACACACGCCGCATGTGGAACCAAAGGGACAATCGTGCTCATGGCCACCGGCGACGACAGCGAGGGTCTCATCGTGGACGCCGATTGTGAACAGACTGAAGTGGACGTCACCACGAGCAAGAACAATCCAACTCTCACAGCCAGCAGTATGGGCATCCAGAAGGTGCTGAGCGCCCCGGACGTCAAGACAATGTACAGCAGATAACACTTGGTCTCGGCTATTGGATCACGCACTGACGTCTTGTATCTGAATTTGCGATTGCAGAGACCTATCGCTGAACAACATCACGTCGGTGGCTGTATCCAACCTGACGACGCTGGATAAACTGTACGGCAAGGTGACTTTGTTGGCGTCGAGGACAGTGAACTAACATATATATTGTGCTCGCGCCTACAGAACGTTGACGTCAAACGCGGTCACGAGCTTCAGCAAATTGGAAGTTCCGGACACACTCACACAGTTGGACTTGAGCTGGAACAACATCGCGTCGTTCGACGGCATGGCGCTGCCCGACACGATGACGCAGCTGTTCCTAGGTGGCAACCCGATCTCGTCTGTTTCTGGCGTGACCTTTCCGTCGTCATTGACGCTGCTTTACATCCACAACCTCAAACTGACCACTCTGGACGGCGCGACCTTCCCGGACAGTGTCCAGTACTTGTCTCTGGTGCAGTCTGGTTTGTCCAGTTTGGACGGCGTCAACTTCCCGGACAGTCTGCAGTACATGTACGTGCAGCGTTTTGCTCCCTATCGTAAAGGAAGGGAAAAAAATGAACTCACACGTCTCGTTTCTACTGCTACAGCGACTTCTCGTTCAACACAATCACGTCGCTGCCCTCCGGATTCCCGTCCACAGTGGTGCAGATCACAGCCACGAACAACGAGATCGCACAGCTCAACAAATACTCGTTCCCGTCCAGCATCACGTCGCTCAACTTTTCCGGCAACCCCATCGAGTCGATTCGTGGCGTTTCGTTCCCCATGGCGCTGTCCAAACTGGATTTTGGCTCGAACGAGATCACGAACTTCGAGATCTCGCGCTCAGACTACTCCACCTTCAAGGACTTGGACGTTTTCAACGCTGTAGTGGCACAGACGAGCTGCTCCACGTCTGGCGCCGAGCTGGTCGCCGTCTCTGGCTACAGCATCTGCGTCATCTCGGACGAGTTGTTCGAAAGAACATACGGCAACTCCACGTCGTCTTCAAGCGCCGAGAGCTCTGTCACGGCGCTCATCGCCAGTAGTAACAGCAACTCGACCATCCTCATTGTGGTCATCTGCTTGGCTGCTGTGCTGGCCGTGGCTCTAGCAGCTTTCGCCTACCGAACGTACCGCGTGCGTCAGACTGAGAAGGACATCTCGGGGGGACGTATGGACGAGAACAACTTCTTCGCCAACAACACGCTGATGGGCACGGCCACTAACTCGGGGGGCCAACACATCGCCAACAAGCCTCACCACGCAGACTCGAACTCGTTCAACACGATCTTCAGTGGCGGCAAAGTGACCATGATGGGAGGGACAGCCATCGAGTCGGCGCTCGTCAAGTACCGTGTGCCTGCCAACGAGGTTCACATTGAGCGATCCATTGCCAAGGGAGGCTTCGGTATCGTGTACCTTGCCAACTACCAGAGTCGCTCTGTGGTGGTCAAGAAGATTCTACCGGAAAAGGCGGCGGACGACCGCTGTCTGAGTGCGTTTATCGAAGAGATTAAGCTCATCTCGTCTCTGTCGCACGCCAAGATTGTGCGGTTTATCGGTGTGAGCTGGAGTATGCTCTCCGACATGGCTGTGCTCATGGAATACCTGCCCAACGGAGACCTCGATATGCTGCTGAAACAGCAACACGAGCGGCAAGAAATGTACCCGAAGGAGTTCGACTGGTACCAGAATTCCTCTGTACTTCCAGCCAAGGCTTCGATCGCTCTGGACGTGCTGGAAGCCATCGTGTATCTGCACTCGTTCCCGTCGCCTATTATCCACCGCGACCTCAAGTCGAAGAACGTGCTGCTGAGTGCGTCGTACGAGGCCAAACTGAGCGACTTTGGCGTAAGTCGCGAGTGGCAAGTGGACACGACGATGACGGCGGGAATCGGCACGATGGCCTGGATCGCCCCCGAGGTGCTACGAGGCGAGAGGTACACGGAGATGGCCGACATCTACTCGTTCGGTGTGATTCTGTCCGAACTGGCCACGTGCATCAAGCCGTTCGACGGCGTAACAAACGCCCTGATCGTCCTCAAGGTCACGAGCGAAGAGAAGCCGGATCTGGGCCAGAACTGCCCCGAGGACATCCGAGAGCTGGCAGATCGCTGCTTGAGCTTCAACGCCAACGACCGCCCGAGTGCGAGCGTGGCGCATTACGAGCTGCGTACGTTGCTTAAGTTGCACTCGGCGTTTGAGCTCTAGGGTAGTTGTCTCTCCGGTATCGTATATGAATAGTAAGCTTCAAAGACGCAAGTGGGTGAGCCTGGAGGACGTGGAGAGAGAGAGAGAAAAGGCGGGAGGGAACGCCAAACCCAGTGGGTAGTGTCATAAGTAAATATGTCTAAAACGTGTTTTGATTATTTCTCGCTCCGGCTTGTTTGGGTGCGTGTGCGTGAGGTGCTTCGCGTAGTGACGGTCGTTGTCCTGGCACCGCATTGGCGCCATGTTGTGCAGCCATGTTGTGAGCTTCAAGGTGATGAGCGAGTCAATGGAAGATCGGACAACGTATTGACCGCGATAGCTTATACACTTGAGTTTGTGGAGGACGCATCTAATATCTCCAAGCCTTCCGCATATAAAATCATCTTTGATAATCTATTTTGACGCTAGCACTTCAGCCTGCACCCCGATTTAGCGACTCTGCTTTACAATGTCCGGGCATAGAGAAACCCAGCCGCTGTTACACTTCCTCCCTGGCAGCAGTGACTTTGCGTAACGCAAGCAGCTGTCGGTGCCGTATCGCATTCGTCACATCGCCATAAGTCGCTTTTTGCGAGCCCTGACCATTATCTTAGGCGAAGCCACAGCACCTTGTCGTGGCTGTTGCCTGCCCGAAATGATGTTGTTGATCGTCTCACCCACGTTTCGCAGGCCAATGCGACTCACAGCGTCGTATCTTTGACACGGGGCTGGCCCAGCCGCACGCCGTCGCTCGTAAGTAACAGCGTCGATGCGCCCAGCATGTTTCTCGAACGTAGAGGCACCGGCCCAATCATCCAGCTGCACGATTGCTCCTCTCCTCTTTCGCCTCTCCCGGCGGTTCTTGACTGTGAGTCTTCTTCCTCGCCCACTATCGAACTCGCTTCGATCTGCCCAAGTCCTTCACTTCGACTTCCCTTTCTATCTATCAACTACATCTGCAATGGGCTGCGCACAATCCAAGACTGAGGACGTGGCCGTCACGAACCCGCCTGAGGCCGAGGCCGCCCCGGCTGAGACGGAGCCCGTCGCCGTCGAGGAGCCCAAGGTCGAATCTCCCAAGGCTGTGGAGACCGAGGAGACAGAGACACCGGCCGAGCCTGAGGCCGAGACCGCTGCGGAGTCCGCCAAGGACCTGTACAAGATCACAGGCCACGAGATCGACGAGGCTGGCGTCGTGTTCTACGTCGTGGAGACTGTCGAGGGCAACGTCGCGTTCAAAAAGCGCTTCAGCGAGTTCAAGACGCTTGTCGTGGCTCTCGGCAACCCCAAGAACCTGCCAGCACTGCCCAGTTCGGGCCTAGGCGCCAAGTTGCGTGGCAAGCACAATCCGGATATGATCCAGGAGCGCGAGACGCAGCTTGCCGTCGTGCTCAAGGCAATTGCCAACGACACCGAACTGGCCGAAAAGGAGCCTTTCAAGAAATTCGTCGAGTAATTAACCACGCGCCCTGTTTCTAAAACTTTGTACCAATGCAATACCAGCACTTTTGCCTTCAGAGTCGTTTTCTCTGTCCAATTTAAAGTGTCATTTTGCAGTAAACCTGCAACACTAAAGCTGCAAAAATGTGTTTATTAGAGTATGCAAATGTGGGCATGAGGTGCTCCCTGTTGCGAACATTGATATTTCATCATATTGTAGACTGCGTCGATTGCCTCGAGTCGTCGTCCATCTGCACCCCCAAAACGCTGCTGAGGTTCGACTCGCGGCTCCGACGCGCTGCTGCTTCTTCCGCCCGAGCGGCCTCTTGCGCCTTGTATTCCTCGGATAGTTTCCACTCGCGACGTCGCACGAAGCCGTGATGTGGTCGCGGTTTCTTGGCTTTCTTCTTCTTGTTCTTCCTTCGCGACGACAGGAACGTGCCCGTGCTGCTGCGAGCGTCGCTGACTCGCAGTTCCAGCTCCTCCTCTAGCTCGTCACTCTCGGTCGGAGGCGTGGACGGGAAGAAGGCAAAGTCGTTCTCATAGACCCACCCGTCAGCGTCGCATCCAGGCGCGTCCAGGTTGAGTTCCAGACCGGCCAGCGGGATGGCTTGGGCGCTGATCTTGCCTGAGCGATCACTCCAGCGCTTGCGATCAGTAGGCAGCAGGTAGCCAGGGAACGAGCTGCCGTAGCCACAGAATGGCTGGTAGCGTTGGTTCTCGAAGAAAACGGGGTCGTCCGACTGGAGGATGAAGTTGCGCACGTCGGAGTTGATGCTTTTGCGGCTGTTCTGTCCGCCGTTGTTGTTGGTCCCAGTAAGAATCCAGTTGACGATGTTGGCGGGCTGGTCGAATGCAAAGCCCGTGTACAATTTGGAGCGTCCTGGCGCTGTGAATGGGACGGGGTTGCTCTCGTGTACTCGTCGGTCTTGGTAGTCGATCATGCCGGCCAGCTCCGGGTTGAGATAGTTGACTTGAGGCGGCTTGAACTCTTGCAGTTCTTCGCGCGAAATCGTCGACTTTTCGTCTTGCGCTTCCTTGACCAGATCCAGATATTCCGGCACAAAGCGACGCCGACAGCCCTCGTACAGGAAATCCTTCATCAGAATAGCCACGACCGCAAACACTTGACCGAGCCAGAACTGCTCGCGACCGAACTGCCAGGGCAACGAATCCGTGTCGTACGACCAATCGATCTGGTCGATTACGTACTGAATGAGGTACAGAGCAATCACAGTGAACACCATGCTGGCGATCTCCAGAACATCCCACGAGTTGACCATGAGGCAGAAACGCGCGTTCACGACGATGCACAGGATGGTCCAGCCCAGCGTCTCCATGGTGAGATACTCGATCGAGTTGCCTCCACGCTCGATGTTCCACCCAGCAGCCAGGATGGCGTAGTAGATTCCCACCGAGTCGATGATGCCCAGGAAGATCCACTTCCAGAACATCTTGTGCGAGAAGAAGCTGGTCTTGCGCATCTCGGCGTGATACAGCGCCGGGAACTCCAGTATAGTCTTCTTCGGCAGATCCTTGTCGTAGGCCGAGAAGATGACGATGGGCAGCGCCGTGAAGATGAGATTGTAGGCCTGCTGGATCAGCGCCGAGTAAATCATCGTGCCGGAGTACGCAGTGGGCCACAGCGTGTACCAGAACATGGACACGTTGTACACGATGTTCTTGTAGAAGGTGTAGACAACCAGAGCCGCCACGCGGTTGTAATTCCAGCGGCCATGGACCAAAATCAAGTTGGTGAGGAAGCGGAACTGAGCCAGCGCGTAGTCCGAGCTGTTAACGGCTTGCAGACCTTCTTGGCCACTGATACCCACGCCAATGTGAGCACTCTGGATCATTGGGACGTCGTTAGCGCCGTCTCCGATCGAGAGCGTGTGGGACTCGGGGACATTCAACTTGACCAGCTCAACCAGTTGCGCCTTCTGCTGCGGAGACACACGACAGGCCACGACGACTTTACACAGCAGCGACACACGCAGGAGATGCAAGTTGTGCAGCGGATCTTCCAGGATCTTACTCAGCGAAGCGCCGTCGATAACCAGCGCGTGTTCAACTTGACCGGACGGGGGCGACAGCACCGAGTGCGCAGCCACAGTTGACGTGATGGACGTGTCCGTGACGGCGTCGTGGATCGAGTGGAAGATCTCGTCCAATTTCCGAAGGATTGAGCCCTTGGTGCGGTACTTGGCTGCGTTGATCACATGTCGCTCCATGTCGTTGTTCAGCAGGCGACACGCATAGCCAATGTTGATGGCCGTCTCCTCCATGTCTCCAGTCAGCACCCAGATGCAGATTCCAGCCTTCGCCAAGGCCTCCATGGACTCCGGGACACCATCCTGCAGGCGGTCTTCGATAGCTGTGGCGCCCAGTAGCTCCAGATTCGACTCCATTTGGTCCTGAAGATTGTCGATAGCGTTTGGCTCGCCACGAGACTTGGCCTCCACTTCACTCAAGTCAGCCGACACGTGACGATACTGCGCGTAGAACTGCTCCCACACTTGTGGGCTAATCTTCTTGGCACACACCACCAGCGTGCGCAGTCCATCCTGAGCGAACGCTTCCAGGTGTTTTTCGGTCGATTCTCGAATCTTGAGGTTGTTCTCGGACGTGGGGGCTAGCCGAGGGAACAGCATGCTGTCAGCTCCCTTGGTGAGAAGCAGTACGTCGTCTTCTTCGCTCTCCGACATCAGGCGCAGCTCGTCGTCACGTTTACGACGCTGCACAATCACAGACATCCGCTTCCGGTTCGAGTCGAACTCGAAGACTTCCAGGATGTCATACTGGTCCACGACACCATCAGGTTTCTTGATCGAGACGCTGCCAGGCTCACGGTCCACAAACTCGTAGCCAAAGAACTTGGCGCCACACACCAGCGCCAGTTCATCCGGAGACGAGGCCGAGTAGCTAACGGGAGGACTCGCGTCGTCTTCCGTGGGGTCGAGACGCTCGATCAGGACTCCGTGACACAACGCCAGCAGCGTCATGAACTCCTCGATCTTGTCGCGTTGAGGATCGTCCTTGTTCTGCATATCTCGCCACATGGTCTTGTCCTTAAAGTTCACGTTAGGAGCTGGCACCTGCGCGCGAGCGTCCAGCAGCGGAGCGTCGCTCTCGTCTGCAGATTCTTCCTCCACCGTCCGGTCTCCTTTGAAGTCGTGACGCATGCGAGCAGCCAGACCGATAGCTGTCGTGCCCTTGCCGTAGCTTCTTCCTCCGATACTGCACTTCCGGAACTCCATCTTGTTACACGTCAGAGTGCCAGTCTTGTCCGAGAAAATGTGCGAGATCTGTCCAAGTTGCTCGTTCAGCTGCATGTTCCGCACCTTCACGGGCGTGCCGCTCTCTTCGTCATACATATCCAAATCCCGTTCCATGAAATAGCCCTGCAAGGCCTTGACAAGCGTGATGGACACGTAGAGCGTGATCGGCACCATGGACGCCAGCGTCGTGAAGAAGTAGACGAACGTCTCAATCAACGTGTCGTCGTAGTCCTCCAGATGCAAATACGGCGGGATCTCGAGGCCGTTCATCCAGATCCGGTCTCCGATAGCGCCAACAAGCGACATGAGCACGAGGATAACCACCACGACGATCACTTGTCGGTTGGTCATCTCGTCGATAGACGACACCTTGACAGGGAACTCGTCGCCAGAGCTCATCATGATCTTGGTATCCACTCCCGTGTTCACCACCAGTCCGTACACGTAGCTGGTGTTTCGCAGCTTACTCCCACGAAGCAGCATGTTCTTTAGAGCGAGAGGGATTCCCTCGGCATTCCCTCCATATGGGTTCTCCTCCAGATACATAGTGCCCGAGTACGTGTTGATGTCGCCATTGGGCTGCTCGCTCTCGACGTATCCCTGGATGATGTACCCAGCTTCTTCCTCGTTCATAAACATGTTCCGAGTGGGGGACGGGGCTTCTCGCAGCTTCAGGTTGGTCTCTCCGTCCAGATTCTTCGTCTCGACGTAGCACAGGCCCATGTTCCCGCCCGAACGCGCGCCTTCAGCAGGGATCACAGCCATAATCATCATGTCGGCAGGTAGAATCTCGTGGTTGGCCACCTTGATGAAGTCCCCCACTTTGATCTCGCGCCACTCGACGTCCTCGAACTCGCGCAGTTGGCGGTTGAACACCCGCGTCTTGGCCGAGTTGGCGAGGTCGTCGGCCATGTGTCGCTTGTAGTCTTCGTAGCCAGCGAAGATGGCGTCGATGATGATGACGATGACGAGAGGGATGAACTGGAGCGGCACTCCGTCGGTTGGAGAGACCGACGGGATGATCTGGAAGATTCCGATGAGCAGGAAGTACAAGTTGGCCGTCTTCTGAAAGGTGAGGTAGAGGAACACAGGCACGAAGCTCCACACCGTGTACTGCGACGTCGTGACCTCGTTGGACACGAAGAACTCTCCTCCTCCTTCTTCTCCTGCTGCTGCGGCGTCGTCATCTCCGCCCTCTGTGGGGGCAACAGGCTCTCGCTTCGGCGCGTTGTTGCCGTCGTTGATCTTGACGATCTTGTATTGTTTACGCTGTCCCAGAGGCACTCCCTGCGAGTCTGTGGACATTAGACTACTCATTCTACCCAGTAGTTTGCGGCTGCTCTTGGGAGTCATCGTCTGGCCTCCAGCGGAGCCAGTCTTGGCGCTAGAAGCGTCTGTGTCGGTCTGTGTCCCGCCCTGGATGTTGGCCATCTCCCGCTCAAAGTCGGTCATATCTCTAGACTCGGGCACAGGCGATCCCTGGTCTGCCAGACCTTCATTTCGAGCCTGTTCCTCCTTCTTACGTGCGCGCACTCGCGATCGCAGCGACGCGGCATTGGCTGGGTCGATGTAGCGCGTCGTAGAGCGGGTATTCTGTCGGAATCTCAAACTACGTGGCAAACTTCGGTATAACATACGCAAGTAGCCCTGATTGGCGGCGGGCGCGGGCGAGCTGGCTGTGCGTTGACGCGTCAGCAGATCGGCGCGTGTGGGCGCGTCGCTCACATCGTCGTCAAGAAGGCGCTGGCGGAAATTGAGCAGTTGACTGGATGTGAGCGTGCGGAAGAGCTCGGAATTGGGTCGTTCTTGCGGCAAGTCGGACGGACCTGCCGGCTGGCGCGGCAACACTTCGACAGTGTGGTTACGGTGGAAATACCTGGACGGATCGGCGTTTGGCTCCGTGTGCCGGGAGCTGGGCGACGACTGTAGGCGATGGTACTGTGCCTGGTTCGACGGCGTATCGGCGCCTACATCGCTCGCTCGGCGGTCCATGGCGGCGGCGGCGTGCGATGCCCCCGGAGCGGAATTCTAGCGACTGATTAGAGCTAACCGATTGCGGAAAGGAGGTGGCAAGGGTATTTATAGGAGGTAGTAATCAAAGTGTTTGTTTGGAAAGATTGCGGCGATGGTGTGACGCTGCATGTGATAAAAGATAACTTGGTTTATGAAAGACGGTGCAGTCTTTTGAGAGCGGAAGTGTCGAAGTAAGCAAAATGCAGAAAAGACGTTATGTTTTGGCCCAAAGCTTTCCAAAACTTTTGGGTATTTGTCGTATATTAATGAGCTCGAGGATGTTTTTTTAATTCGTGGGTCCGACCGACTAAGCAGTCCTCACAGTCAGTTGAGCTCACGCACCCACGAATTACTAGTATATGTTCTAAATTAAAGGATTGGATTGAAGTGACCTGGCCACGAGGGCTCAAAAAAACAATCCTCACAGTCAGCCGAGCTCACGGACCAATGAATTACTAGTATATGTTCTTAATTCAAGGATTAAATTGACCTGTGCTGATCAGCCACATTTAAGACGTGATTATTAGAAATCTGCAGTTCAACGCAAACTTGTGTTTCTGATGCTACACTCAGCTTTACTGCTGACGAGAAAAGAGCGCCTTGAGCGCAGTGAGCCTTCGTTTTTTTTTTCAATAGGGCAACACCTCCTTCTATCGTGCCACGGACGCTCTGGTGCTTAATCCTGGCGCCAGCATACGGGGAGTGCAATAAACTTTGAGCTAAAGATCATGCTCTTTACCGACTATCAAAGACTCAACTCAGAAGTTCATTTGGTAAACAGATAATTTATCAAAAAATGACAGTAATTACAACTGGTGCCTACTGTAGCGACTGGCTCCTTGGTTTGTGTTGTATCGTAGCGGCGTAATCAGCGCTCGAAACAGTGGTTCTTCAACTTGACGATTCAGTTTGTCAACCTAGAAGATCGAATTACTGGTCGATTATGGGGCCCTGTGTGTCCCAACCCAGTTGGGAAATCGCAGACACCTGGCGGCGGACATCTTGTGGCGTGGAAGACACAGGTCGTCTCGACAGGTCCTGCCGACATGCTGCATAGAGCATTTGGACGGTGGCACACACGCGTGCAATGCTGACGGGCATAAAATGTTCGACTTATTTTGTTAAAATTTAACCAAATGCTGGCATTCTAAAATATATGTTATAGCTTCGTGCTCAAAGCGCGCTGGACGCACTTGTGACGACCTGTTCAAAATATCCAGCACCGTAAGAGTTGCTGTAGCCACTCACAGTCTCCATCAGTTGATCACGGCAAAAGCAAATCTTGTTCGGTCGCCACACTATAATAGAGCCCACAGGCTGTGTGGCACAGCGCCATCGCCAGCTTCTGTAGCAGCAGACGCTATTATATTTATGCTGCCGACGAGTCACGTTGCAGTAGGCTGCCGCTTTTCTAACGATTGCTGCACAAGATACTCTATTAAGCAATACAATTCCGGATGGAAGTGCTGACCTCTAAGCTCGCCTAAAATGAAACAGCCCCTTAATTAATAATCTATCCGATCGAAAATTCGAAAACGCGCCAAGTAAGGTTTAGTTGGTTTTAACCCTTTAGGACCTAAGCCTTAGAGTCCCTCAGGGGGCCTCTTACGTAAGCATACGATTGGCTATATATACATTTATAGAACGTTTGCCAGTCCCTTCTGTCGTGCCCTGTCTCTTTATTTTCTAAGAGTCCCAGTTTGGGACTCTAACTCGACCAGAAAGATACCACTTTAGTAAATGACCATAAGTCATTGGTAGAAATTGCGAAATACGCTAATCTTATTGGCTACATTTTAGGAGGCCCTGGCAGGGACTCTAAGACGACCTCAGGTCTTAAAGGGTTAACCACAATGAAATCGGGGCCTGCCCACAATAAAAAAAGTAGTTTTATTGAAAATAATTGGTGGAAGGTAGACATTTATAATGGTAAAGGTGATTTTAATACGCGCGCTCACCAAGCCTAAGAAAATGAAAGTAGTTTTATCGGGACTAGTACATGTACATGTAGAGCTTCTCCAAAACGGTAGTGGAAGTTTTCATATTAATTTTCTATTTTTACTACTAATTCTATCCTTACAATCCATTTTCTTGGGCGCGTCCTGCTTCGTCTTCACGATCTCTTCTCTGTTATGACGCAGCAGCAACTGCCTCTCCGCTCGTCTGCTATTCATCTTGTCCTACGATGCCCCATTACAATCACTCCAATTGAAAATATCCTCTCTTGGAGCGCTAATGAAAATGTAACGGGGTACGTAGCCCTAAGGGTACCCTGGTTACATGAAGTGTGACACTTCACACTTCAAGAGTATGACACGTCATACTCCGAGATATTTGGTACAAGGTACCAAGGTCGTTCAAAGCCAACCATTGGTTAAATGACATTGCATTTCTATAGGTAACTAACAGTTTGTATTAAACCCAAACCTAACCTACCTATAAATATACTCAGTTTACAATCTACCTTATTTAGGTCACTTCGCTCTCTTTAATTAAAGAGGGGACCTGTGAGCTGCCGTTCACTGAGAGTTGTATACTCTCGGAAGATATCTTCCTCTAGCGCAAGGTGCTGTGTGACCCCGTCACACTTGGTAGCACTTGTAGTCAATCCACGCCACCGCGGGTAGACTACCTGAACCTCTCCGAAGTTCGTTGCCATGGATAGGAACGACTTCTCCCATATGAACGACTCTCAGTTCGAGTCGGTTCGGAAGATGGCAGGCATCTTCGGGATGGAGGCCCTGCAGAGCCTGGTGGTATCAACACCGGCTGAGCAGCTCGAGCGCGTCAATGCATTCGACGCGTACGAGCAGGGCCTCATCGCGCATGTGCGGGAGAACCTGCAGGCTCCGGCGGCGGAAGCAAATCCGCCTCACCCGAAGCCAATACGGCTGAAGGTAAAGCCGTATGAAGAGAAGGAAGGCAAAAATTTTCACTTCTGGGTCCGAGAAGTAGAGCTCGCGATGGACGCGGCTCTGATCTCGACCGAGCAACTGCGTGTTGCTTTTGCACTCTCCAATCTTAGCGGTCGTGCTAAGAGTTGGGTGTACACTCGGGAAGCAACATCCCCTGGATGTTTCACATCCTGGGCTCAGCTGTGCGAACAGCTCCGAGCCGCGTTCCTCCCGGCGAACTACGAATACCGCCAGCGTTCGCTCTTCCTCGCGTGTAAACAAGGAAGGCGCGAACTGCACGAGTATGTGCAAGAGATACGGGAGCTCACGGCGTCCCTAGTGGGAAACCCACTCAATGAACACATCAAGATGACTGTGTTCATGGACGGCCTTCGAGTGGGCCCCGCACGCACTCAGCTGTTCCGGGTGCAGGCAAGCACCCTTGAAGAGGCGATTCAAGTGGCTCTTCAAGAAGAGTACAGCCATCGTCAGGCGCGTACGCCGGCCTCAGCGTGGCCTGGGAGTTCCTTGTCGGCTCCCGGTCGAACAAGCCCCAACGGACCAGTTCCCATGGAGCTCGGGTCCGCCGAACAGCGTGACATCCGCTGCTTCGGCTGTGGGAAGATGGGCCACTTCAAGCGCGACTGTCCCGCGGAAAGACTCCGCAGACGGTCCTTCCCCAAGCCCGTCCTCAAGGGTCGCTGGCAGAAGCCAGGATCCCGGGGACAGGGGAACGCAGGGAACCAGTAGGGGCGGGGCGCCCTACTGGGGAAGAACTAAGTCTTCGTGGTGGGTGCGCGTGTAGCGCGTACCACGGGGACTTAGCCCCTGAGAGTCTTCGCACTCTCGAATCGGCGAAGAGCTGCGGCGGGCTGCTCGTAGTACACGGATGTGTACGGGGATACGATCATCCCTTTAGAATCTTGATTGACTCTGGGGCGTCGAAGAATTTCGCAAGCCGCCAGACGGTTGCTCGTAGCAGCAACAAGTTGTCCGAAGCTTTGAGAGAAAGCAAGGGCAACGGGACGGTGTCAGTGCGACTGGCCGACGGGAAGGTCGTCACTGTCCCCAACGTCCAAGTGGATCTGGCTGTCAAGTTTGAAGACTTTGACAGCCTCGAACAGCTCACTGTTCTCGATATGGATCCATATGATATGATCCTGGGCATGCCCTGGCTTGAGAAGCACGAGCCCTGGATCGACTGGCGAGACAAGGCAATCGGTGCCAGCCGCCCTGCGCTGTCCGACAGAGCATTGGTGAGTCATGCTCCCACCTCTGTCAGGACCCGGGGCGCCCGCGAGGGCTGCCAGGGTACCAAAGCATCCGGCAGATGCTTGGGAGTCGTCGACGTATATGACGACTCCGAGGATGTTTTGATGGTGGCAGCGCCCAGAAGAGGCGCTGGCCAAGTGGGTAGCTTAGGTCCGCAGGCGGGTAACTTATTACGCAGGCAGCTGCAGCTGTCATGAACACTGAGAACAGCGTGTTTAGAGTGGGTAACAGAGTTCAACTCACGGTCGCCCAGACCTTAATTGAAGAGGAAGACGTCGGATACGCTTCCTGTGTGGGTAACACAGTGCCACACACGGTCGCCCAGACCTTAACTGAAGAGGAAGGCGTTGAACACGCTTCCTGTGTGGGTAACACAGTGCCACACGCGGTCGCCCAGACCTTAACTGAAGAGGAAGGCGTTGAACACGCTTCCTGTGTGGGTACAACAGTACCACACGAGGCCACGAGTGCCTCGGATGTCGTAGCGACGACATCCCTAGACGTGGGCAACACAGCTCCCCGTCACAGACGCCGTCGACAAAGACGCCGCCGCCGCCTCAAGTCGGATCCGAACTTCGTTCCGATCGACGTCGCCTCAAGCGACTCGGAGTCCAGGGCCCGGGCTCCTCCGACAAGGCCGGTGGAAGAGTGTTATCACTTCTTCGATGGCGAGACAGGTTTACCCGTCAAGGCATCTGGTGTCCACTTGGAACCGTTGCCAGAGGTTGCAGAGATACTGAACCTCGAGGAAATGACGGCTGAGTCTTTCCTGGCCAACCTCAAGGCTGGAGAGATTGCTGAGATGGTACTCATGAGACCTGATACCACTCAGGAGGAGCTGAACTCCTCCTCTGTCTTGGACGAGAACGTCCTGGAAGACATGAACAAGCAGCGTCAGGCGCGCTTGGGTTCTGAGATTCTCAAGAACCCCAAGGATCCGGTGTATCCTTTGGTGACGGAGT
The DNA here is from genome assembly GCF_000142945.1 of Phytophthora infestans T30-4. Taxonomy (NCBI): domain Eukaryota; phylum Oomycota; class Peronosporomycetes; order Peronosporales; family Peronosporaceae; genus Phytophthora; species Phytophthora infestans. The sequence continues at coordinate 1,688,236 of NW_003303731.1, read as the reverse complement.
ATGCGGACGTGGTGAACAAACACCCACCGACCCAACTCCCACCGGATCGAGGCGTACGGCACAAAGTATTGTGTCACGAGGCAATGGCCTCTCCCGCGCGAACAGTGCGAGGTCATTGATGCCTTCTTCGCCGCGAAAGCGAAGGCAGGCATGGTGCGGGAATCGAAATCCCCGCACTCGACGCCGACTTTCTGCGTTCGTAAGCCGAACGGAAAGTGGCGTCTGGTTCACGCTTATAACAAGCTGAACAACGCATCGGTGCCGGCCCAAACACCGATCCCACGAAAGGATGTGTTGTTGAACAACATGGCCGGGAGCGTATTGTACAGTGCGCTGGATTTGGTAGACGGATACTACCCAATCCAGATGCGAGAGAGCGACATCCCGCTCACTGCGGTAAGCACTCCAAGCGGCATGCTTTGGGAGTGGCTCGTCATGCCGCAGGGATTATCTAACGCCCCGGCGACGTTCAATCGCCTGGTGACGCAATTGTTCCGCCCTTTGCGTACCTTCGTACAGACGTACTTCGACGACATTTTCGTCCATAGCCGTGCCGAGGGAGACAAGACGGCCATGGAGGTGCATTGGGGACACCTCCGTCGAGTGTTGGACGTGATGCGAGCGAACAAGCTCTACGCCAACATCGACAAGTGCGTTTTCGCGTCACCAGAGATCAAAGTTCTCGGTTGCTTCGTAAGCAACGTGGGCGTTCGGGCTGACCCAGACAAGGTCAAGGCCATAGCAGCATGGCCGACGCTCCGATCCCAGAAGGATCTTCGAAAGTGGTTGGGCTTGGCCAACTACCTTCACAAGTACAGCGCTGGGTACGCGGGCTTCGCTAAGCCCTTGTCGAGCCTCCTTCAGAAGGACGTCGACTGGCGCTGGGAACAAGAGCACCAGGATGCTTTTGACAGCATCAAGGCCAGTCTCCAAGAGGCCCCTGTCCTGGCTCTGCCGGACGAGACGAAGCCGTTTAGCGTCGTCTGCGATGCCTCCGATTACGCCATCGGGTGTGCATTGCTGCAGGACGACACGGCTGGACAAGAACGAGTCATCTCGTTCCAGTCCCGGCAGCTCAAAGCCGCCGAGCGGAACTACCCTGTCCATGACAAGGAGCTCTTGGCAATGAAATATGCCCTTGTGAAGTTCCGTGTTCACCTTCTGGGCTCTAGGCCCTTTGTGATCTACACAGACCACGCGTCCTTGAGAACGGCGACTAACTCGCATCACCTCTCCCATAGGATGACGAGGTGGCTGTCCTTCTTCGCGGAATACAACTTCCGCGTCGAATACAAGCCGGGCAAGCTCAACGTGCTTGCGGACGCCCTCTCTCGGCGTCCCGACTATGAGTTGGCCCACATCACACGGGTGACAACGGATCTATGATCGGATACGCATGGCGTATCGGGGTGATGAGGCTGTCGCGCCTAACGTCAAGGTCCCCGCAGCAGAAACTGGCGCGAAGTCCGACTGGCTTTCGTCGCGACAGCTCTCCCGGCTCCACCGATATGAGTAGAAGGATGACCTCCCATATTACCGGGTGGAGCTCAATGAATCTCCACGGGTGGTCGTACCCAACGACGAGGATCTGAAGTTCGACATCCTCGCGGAGGCGCATGACGCGCCCTCCAGCGGCCACTTGGGCCGCGAGAAGACCTTTCTGTCGGTCTCTCAGTCCTTCTGGTGGACCCACATGTACAAGTGGGTCGCCCGGTACGTCAAGACATGTGAAACATGTCAGCGGGTCAAATCCGCAGGGCACTCTTCGGCTCCACTACAGAGCCTGCCCATACCGGCTGATTGTTGAAAGTCGATGAGCCTTGACTTCATCTTTGGGCTTCCCGCCGACGGACACGGTAACACCGGAATTTTGGTGTTCGTGTGTCGGCTGAGCAAGATGGTACATCTTGCTCCAGTTCTCGTCACTGTTACGGGCGAACAAACCGCAAGGTTGTTCGTCGATGGCGTGTTCCGCTATCACGGTCTCCCAGAGACGATTGTCTCGGATCGAGACCCGCCGTTCACTGCTGCGTTTTGGAAAACGCTGTTCCCTTTACTGGAAACTCGTCTGCAGATGTCCACTGCGGACCATCCGCAGACCGACGGCCAAACAGAGCGCGTCAATCGAGTGCTCGAGGACACTCTGCGCAGTGTGTGCGCGGCAGCACCACGTACGTGGTCGACGCAGCTCCCAGTTGTTAAGTTTGCGCTCAATAACGCGGTGCACGCGTCCACGGGGTTCACGCCGTTCTACTTGAACGGCTTCCGCCACCCCAGAGTGCCTCTCACTCTTCGAGAAGAAACTGACTCCTCTATCATAAGTGGGGGAGAGGCTCGGAAAGCCCTTTCCTCCCAGGTCTCGGATGTGAGACCAGTTTCGCTGCGGAAACAGGTGGAATCCTTTATGGATACCAAGCTGAACATTGTCAGCAGGGTCCGCGATGCCATGGCAGCGGCCCAAGATAAACAAAAGGAGTACTCAGACAAACAAGGAAGAGGAAACCTAAGTATATTTGAGGTTGGTGACTTAGTGTTGCTAGACACGAGGAACCTACCTCTAGACACTGTTAGCTCTGTCGGCAGCAACAAACTGAAGCACCGCTTCATCGGACGTTTTGCAGTCCTGGCCAGACATGGTGCGTCGTACACCATCGACCTTCCAAAGTCAATGACGACGCACCCGACGTTCTATGTCGGACGTCTTAAGCGGTACTTTGACCCGCAGGGGGCTGCTGACTCGCAGACCCCCCTTGACCCAGCTCCTCGAAGCGAGGGCCGGTCACAGTCGTCGACGAGGGCGTCGGAGCAGGCACCCAAGCCTCGGTCGGGACGGCAAGGCTGCGGTCAAGACCGTACGCCGGAGGGACTCCATACGAACGGACCCCGGCGCCGAGTACGCTGAGTACGCCGGGTACGCACCATACGCGTACGTCTGGGACCGTGCCGGTGGCGGCTCCGGACGTGGCAACAAAGCCTCGATCCGTCGGATCATGCGAAAGGCCTCGTCCAGATCGGACGAAGAGGCCCGGCGATCCACCCGCAGGTGCAGGCTCGCGACCTCTCGCTCCACCAGTTCCAGGCGACCCGCAAGACGAGCGAGCTCGCCCTGATTCCCGGCCTGGGCGGCAGCATTACCGCCGGTCCCAAGGCCAAGTGCAATCTCAAGCACGAGAACACGTTGACGGAGGCGGTCAACCTCAGGGTCCTGTGTTGGACCCGCAGTCGGAGCACTCAGACGAGAGTGGCTCTCGGGAGGCGCCGAGTACTCGTACTCGTACGAGGGCACCTCCGCCCCTGCTTGACCGGAATGGAAAAGTCCACTTCCACGTGGAGCGGATCCTCCAGGAGCAACGGTGTCGCGGCAAGCGACAGCTCCTCGTGAAGTGGAGGGGTTATGCCCACTCCGAGAACTCGTGGGAGCCGATTGAACGGCTCCTGATTGACTACCCGAAGGCTGTCGCAATCTGGGAACAGAAGCGGCGGCAGCTTCATAAGTAGTCCGGGGCTTCTCGCCCGAACGGGGTACGGACGATGAATACATACCGTACCCGCGCTCATCGTGAGCGCTAGAAGCCGCGCGCTTTAGGATGTGTCTTGGCAGCATACGCTTGCTGATCAAGTGGGCAAACCTCACACGAAGATCACGCTGGTCCAGGATGTGGGACAGCTGCTGATCTTCATGGAGTTCCCGTAACTCCGTGGGTGAGTACTTGAGAGTCTCCACCCACGCCCAGAACATGTCCTCACAAGAACTCCACGTGGGACAGCTCTCGGGCATAACCCAGGGGTATCCCCAAACAGGATAGAGACCACCCCGGGTCTCGGGCTTCTTACAACAAGTCGTGAAGTCCTTAAGGGGAATGCGGTGTGGCGCGAGAAGTACACACCGAGCAGCCTCCAAGTTGTCGACGAACAACTGTTCTTTCTGAACAAGGGCTCGTTCATAGATGCCCCTAGAAGTGTGGCCGCCCACAAGGCCACGAGGAGCGACGAGAAGCTCTAAGAAGAGGTCAGCCCCAGAGCTCTCCTCGGGAGGCCAATACCCTCTTGAGTTGATGGCAGCTCCCTGGCTGACGGGTGCCGCCACCGAACCCCCACGCACACGCTGGGCAGCTTGGAAATCCTCCTGCTGCGGGTCGAGGTCATTCGAGACCTCCCGGGGCTCAGCAATAGCACCCTCCTCTTCCTCTTCTTCCTCCTTCTCCTCCTCTTCATCCGAGGAGTCGAAGATACTCCGATAGGAGCGACGAGTCTCCTTCTCTTCGCGGAGTGGAGACTGAGAGGCAGTACGCTTCTTTGAGGGCTTGGCACCTTCAGCTTTGGAGGCCTTAGCACGCGCAAGACCCTCGGCAAGCGAGAGACGGGTGCGAGGATTCTCTTCCTCATCGCTACCGGCTTTGGGAGCGTCCTTAGCCTTGACGGCCGGACACTCAGAGCGAACAGAGGGCCTAGGACTGTGATCACCTTGATCACTAGCGGGCGACTGCACGCTGTCACCTTTGTGTTCACTGGGCACTGGGCTGTGCCCTCCCACAGAGCCCGCAGGAGCATCATGAGTGCTCCCGGACTCGGCATCGTCCTCACTGTCCGAGTTGAACTCACGTCCTACGAACCGAGGGTTCGGACGATTGTCTGAAGATGAGGGCGACGGGCTGCGGTGCTTGCTTGTGCGCTTGTCCACAGCCGCGTCACCCGAGGAACCGATCGCCTCGGAGGCCACCTGAGTAGCCTCCTTAAGTGCAGAGCCTTTGCCGTGAGGCTTAGTGCTCTTGGCCTGCGCCTTACCGGCTGCAGCCTTTTAGCGTGTCTTAGCACCGCTCTTAGCAGTGCCACGAGGCATGTTAACGGTCGAAGTGGAGACCTAGACGAAGAGCGCACAGGTTGCTGCTCGAGGCTCTAACTGTGAAGTGAGCCTCCGCCGCGCTCGCGCGGCCAAGTCGATGGTTTTCGACTTTGAGAATGAGAGTTTGTGACGAACACCTCTTCATTCTGATTGGTCGGTAAACCGAACCTAAGTGGGGGAGGATGTAACGGGGTACGTAGCCCTAAGGGTACCCTGGCTACATGAAGTGTGACACTTCACACTTCAAGAGTATGACACGTCATACTCCGAGATATTTGGTACAAGGTACCAAGGTCGTTCAAAGCCAGCCATTGGTTAAATGACATTGCATTTCTATAGGTAACTAACAGTATGTTTTAAACCCAAACTTAACCTACCTATAAATATACTTAGTTTACAATCTACCTTATTTAGGTCACTTCGCTCTCTTTAATTAAAGAGGGGACCTGTGAGCTGCCGTTCACTGAGAGTTTGTATACTCTCGGAAGATAACCTCCTCTAGCGCAAGGTGCTGTGTGACCCCGTCACAGAAAAAGTTTTGCCGAGATGAATTAGCCAGTAGCTCGATAGAGATAAAAGTGGTCATTGTTTTCACCGCGAAGCCACTTAAAAACAATTATATGTTTGTACGGGCCCAACAGTGAGTAGTGCGTGCCGCTTCGCGCGTCAATTGACATGTCCTTTGACAGGTCTTCAATCTTGATGGGGCGGTTCTGCCATTGAGCGACCTTCAGCCACCCTGGCTATAAAGAGATCCACGCTTTCATAGCCTCATCGGCTCTGACGTTGATCTCGGCCTCCTTTGGCTCGCATATTGTCCTCGTAGCTCAAATAAGTGTCCTTAGTAACGGTCTAGATAGAGCGATCTTTCTCTGATTTTTATACCATTCGTCCGAACACCTTTTAATGTTTCTCACGTAGAAAGTCAGCTTTGCTATTGTACATAGCCTTTTCTTCCTTTCGTGAAATACCACCAATGGGGGGCTGCAATCTTCTTGGCACTGGATTACGAGCGTCTGAATAATGGTCACGCGTCCTTGTGACCCGGCGTCCCGCTCCTGAGTCGGTTGACTGTATCCTCTGCGAGGACGAAACATCCAGTGTTAGTGAATTTACATCGGTGCAGCAGGACGCGCTTAACAAGTTTATGTTCTTGCTTGGTCCTGGTGGACACTTGTTTCTGCTCTTTTCATGTTAGGATTATTTGTTCAGCTTCTCCAGGATCCCTGCTGGAGCATTCCTTAACACGGCGTCAGCATTTGAGCACTGCAGGCACGGTCGAGGTGGACGTGGGGCTCCTTCCGTTATAGCTGAGTCTTCAGTCACCGACGCTTCTTCCTTCGTCCTTACAGCACTTGTTCCATCAATCGCTGAGCTCGTGCTGGCGTCAGAAATGGCGCTATCACCTCGAATCCAGAGCGCTGTCGCGCCATCAAGCACAGATCCGACGCTTCCTTCGCATTAGAGACTCCGGTCTTTGCTTGTGGCTGCTTGTACGTAGCTGTCCGATCTTTCGCACGTCTCTTACTAGCCGCTTCTTCTTCCGCTCAAGCTACTTCAGTTCCGCCTAATCCGGACCCCCCCTTGTTCATTCCCATCGCTGCCGGTTCCCAGCGGATATACATTTCACAGCTAGACCATATCCTCACCGTAAAAGGCCCCACATCTTTCAGGAGTGGTTTATTTGTTTCTTTCTCCACAAAACCGCTTGGGTGCCGGAGCGTCGATGAGATTTCGAACAACTTACATCGGCTCGGACACTCCATGCTCTCGCTCTCCAGCAGTTGGTACATCTGGTGTACTAGCTTCGATACTCGCGAGCTCGCATCGGTCTGCTGTGTATCCTTCTTTAAGCTTCTAGAGAGTAAGATTCTCACTCTTTCAAAGTCCATGTCGCCCTCGACATGAAGTAGCTAACCTATTCTGCTTCCGTAATATCCGAGACGGGTTTGCGAACGTCAAACTTTAAAACAATCTGCACTCGTCATTAATGCACGCACCAAGGGTATACGAAACTGCTTAACGAAGGCCGCCTTATACGCACTCAACTGCCGACAGTACGCCACGTATTCTTTCATAAACCTTTGTTTTTCAGGTGTCGTTGAGCCTCGATATATATGTGCCACCGGCAGAGGCGGCATAGCCTGCGCGCGTCGGGCCCTGTCGTCATCACATCTGCTTATTTCTGCCGTCGGCGTGTCTCCACCGACATCCGTCTCTGCCTCCATGTCCCAATCTTTCATATCGTGATGAGGGAAGGAATACGGACACCCTAAATCCGAGGGAGCCCTAGATATACGACGTGTACTCGGCGGCGATGCATACGTCGCCAGACGCAGGTCGTCGATCTGTCCTTCTTCATGTGACCAAACTCGTCTGTCACAGCGTCCATCCCGTAGTCGTCAGTGAAGCTTGCTCAGCGATCGCGAGACGACTGAATATTGCTCTAGTGCGAGCAGCAAAAGCTAGTTTTGATCTGCACCTCGCGCTTGCACAGCACAAGACCCTCCAGCTTGAGCTTCAGAAGGTAGATTGCATTATGAGAATATACACTGAGCGCTAAAATTAGGCTACTAAGGTATAGCCTATCCTTTCAGTGACCATTAGCTATCCTTCTCCGGTAGACTTGTTCTCCCTCGTGCCGCCTCGCACCTGCGCTGCTTCTGGGCTAGAAGTTCTGGTAGCAAAAACTGCCGCAGCGAGCCCTGGCGAGATGCCTGCGAGGCAGGACCGCGGTACTGGCGGAGGCACACCCAGCGTCGATATTTCCAGCGAACCGAGCATTGCACTTTTCAGGTGATATAATTTTCTTATCGTAGGACCGCGGCGACTGATTTTGCGGCGCATAGCGAGCAAACCCTAAAGATCGAAATAACACCAGCCGTCTTTAAATACGGTAATGAACAATAATCATATATTATGTTGTCAATTCTAAAATGGGCGCATCACTGCGTGTCGTCAGTTATCAGAGTATCGTAAACCACGGCCTCAGTGCGACGCACGGTCTCAATGCAACAGCATAAAAAATCAAAATCGAGAAAAAAATAAAAAGTGCGATTCTAAAAAATATAGAGACGACGCCCCGCCTTAGTACTAATGCTTGTAAGAAAAACGCCTCAGATTTTTTATTAATTCTCGCATGTCTGCGTTTAATGGACCAAATTCCTTTTACCACGTAAAAGTGCAAAGTTTGCAAACATTTTATATGGCAATGGAACTTCTTACAGCTGTTGCACTGACTCAGGCCGTGGATTACGGTACTACATGCTCTCAATCAATTGACTAATCAGGTATATTAATAACTTGTTGCGTCGGAGATTAAAGGGAATGATTAAATCATTGTTGACAATGGTGTAGATTGGCAGCGTTAACAGGATAAATTACGGGATGTGAACGTAAATTACATTTCTAAAACATTTTTCTTGCTGACTCTCAGCCTCCCATTCCCTTAACGCATATTCGGTCGCAAGCTGGAGAAAGCAATGTATTTTAAGACGCTTGGCGAAGGCAGCCGTATAATTAATCGCTCCGCAGTCATAACATTCTGTGTTCACGATATACAGACTTTGAATCAGAAGACGGTGACGACGAGGCAAACAAAGAAGTGATCCCGCGCGTCCCTACTACATGCAGTCATAACATTGAATACGTTGCGGACGATCATTGTATCGATAATGACCCGACCACCTCTAAGCGAAAACGAGACGCTGGAGAACTCGAGGAGGGTAAGTTTCTATCTTATTTGACGAGTATTATCATTAGCTCCTTATTTCATTTCAAACAGAGCCACACTTCAGAAACTCGAAGTAGAAAAGGCATTGAGAGTTGATGGCCACCGAACACAGAGATGTTGTCGTCGAGGCACCAATACTCACGTCTTCCGAGCGGTGGACTTTGTGGGCTGAGTTCGAGAGAGACTTCACCATCTATCTAGAGAAGAACAGGCTGATTTATCGGAAGCACAACAACGTCAAAGCAAGGACCCACAAGCCCATGTAATGTTCTGACGCTCAATTGTGTACACTTTGTGTAAATCGTATTTCGACAGATTCGCCGCAGGCAAGTACGCCTACGTTCCGTTTCCTGTGGCCGAAAGCGAATTTGAGCATGTTTACCGTCAGTACTACTGCACGCATGGATACTTTGATGGTGCCAAAGAAAAGAATGTGCGAGCTCACGCATCGTGTCGCTTCACGGGATGCGAGGCACGCATTTTTACTTAATGGACATCGAGATGTAAGCGACCACTGGCGATTCGAAAAAGAATAAAAAATAATCGTTGAGAAACGTGTTTGATGCCAGGGCCGACAACCGACAGTGTAAGCTGTGGCTTTTTTGTGGCTTCAACAGGGTGGGCATTTTTACACGGGCAAGCCCAATGGCTGGACCTACGCGGTCAAGTTCCACGTCAAGTAGCCATGACGCTGCGAATGAGAATGATGTACCATTTATTGTGCTCCCCCGAGATGAAAGTGGTTATTCCAGAGAACGAACTCTCACAGAGCATTGCTTCGACCGGGAAACTGCTGTACGAACTAATAACGAAGTCGGATTAACAACGGCTTAAGTTTGTTTTCGATAAAGACAAAAAGTGTAACGGTATTACACGGTGTGGGACACACACAGGGTACGGAGTATCCATATGGTTAGCCCCTTAACTACCAGACATGGTAGAGGACCGAGGATACCTCAACAAGCGAGAATTAGTGGTCTAGAAACTGAATCAAGCGCTTTGAAGTGTAGCCATGACCTTGGTAGGGGTCTGTGGTAACCCCTACCAAAGCATCTCCCAGCCCCTCGCTACATCGATATAAGTCGGTTAAGGATTCTCTCCTCCTGCTCACATTCGCAATAGATCGGTGTACAGCATGGACAACACCGAGGACATGACAGCAGACTGGGATGTTGACTTCGAAGATGAGCTAGACACAAGCATGACGGTCGCTAGTGGCGACAATGCTACATCCGAAAGAGAAGAGGGCATAGGCGAGCGTGCACAAGTACTTGTATCAGAAGCAGAGGCCCTCGGTAGTCGACGCAAGCCTGGCAACATCGCAGAGCAATATATTGTTGCACTAAAAGACCAAAGCTACAGCGGGGCTGCCGTAGCTTTAGCGTCAGAGGAAGACGTTCGACTCAAAGAGTCACTGATACTAAGTTCCTTATCCAAAGGACACTTACAGCCCAAGACCAGGGCTCAAAGTTAACACCTTAACTTTTATGCTTCAAAACCAGAAGTGTTTTATTTACTATTATTGCGGCCAAGCCGCCTAGGGGTAAATATATCTCTTTAACTATCTAGCATAGTTAAACCAAATCAAATGCATAACGTGTGGCTTTCAGCCAACGTACTGAGAGACCTTGTTAACTCTCCAACTTATGTACTGAGAGTTTGTTAACTCTCCGGGTACTTCGTACCCCTGTGTGCTCCACACCATGTAACCCCGTTACACTCTCCCCCACTAAGATGAGAACATTCCGTTCTCGAAACTCTCCTTAGCGAGGTCACGTCTTGTTAATACGGCGGAGGTTACTACACCTCACACCAGCGTTGTACAGCTCCGTGAGCTCACAAACGCCTACGCATCGTTGATGCCCAACTTCTCGTCGTCGGCCCACGGCCCAATGCTCCAAGCGCAGCGCGCATCTGCTCTCAAGCGGTCTCAGACCTACGCTCGCGCTCCGCGCCTACTCAAGAGCTGCAAACCGCTTAGAGCAATGCTCTTGACTCATTCGAGTCGTCGACAACAGCTCAACGGATTGACACTCGCTTCACAAGCGATAGGTCGGTGGTTCGAACCCGCCCGGCACAGCCCTCTCATATCATGAGTAGTCCGTTCTCGGACTGACGTACGGCATCGCCCTTGTAGCTCAATGGTAGAGCTCCGGCCTGTCAAGCCAAAGGGCCAGTGGCTCGATTCCCCGTGCGGGACACCAACTTTCGCTGTTACAGCGCATCCACATTTGGATCATGCTCATCGAGCAAGTTGTTTCCAAAACAACTATGCGTCTATCGAGACGCTTGTGCCTGAAACCTTGTTCAGCACAACACGAAGCGCCCTGCTTTCTTCGGGACCATGTTTCTAACACTACGAGGTCTCTCCACCTCCTGCTCCCGCTGCGAGCACCGCTCATACGTACGAGCTGGCTGCTGCAGCCACTGGTCAGAGCCTGAGCTCAACTACTGATCTCATCGCTCCCCCACTCTAGTGGGAGAGCGCCCAGCGCCTGGGCGACGCTGTCGCACGCCATGGTGGCGCTTCGGCACATGATGTGCCCGGTCGTAAGCGTCAACGACGTCAGGGCAATCTTGCCGGAGGATAACCTCAAACTCCCATGAGTTCTGTGAGTGAGGGTAACCCCTCCACTTCACTAAGTACTGGGTACGACCCTGGCGTCTACGCCACGCCACAAGGCGTTCCACGTGAAAGTGGAGCTCACCATGCTCATCGAGCAGAGCAGGAGGAGGCCTTGCCTCAGCTGGGCTCTCGCGGGGAGAGTCAGCACTTGCCGGAACGGCGTCTGCGTCCATACGACGCCGGCTTCCACGACGCGAACGTTCACGTTCACCGCCCATCGGTCGATCTCGAAGAGATGATCCACCTTGTGGATAGGTTAGAGCCACCACTGTTGACTCACAACCAGGTCTCGGACCTTGAGCGTCCAGTTGCTCGGCTGAACGTTCAGCTTGCCTTGCTCCTGCATCTCGAGCACTTCGCTCCGCGACCTGTGGCTCTGCCACATGCTGTTGATCAGCCATCTGTGGATCCACCCCTTGCTGTCGTTCAGCCTCCCGTGGCTCTACCACCTGCTGCCCTGCAGCTGTCCGTGGCCCAGCCACCGTTGGTGCCAACGCCTCCGCGCTCACCTGAGCAGGGTCTTGGTATGGCTTAAGCAAGCCGACATAGAAGACCGGATGCGTGCGCATCTTCTTCGGAAGGTTGAGCGTATACGCTAGGCCCTTCCTGGCCACGACCTTGAGCGGTCCTATGAACCGATGTCTTAACTTCGTCTTGAAGACTGCAGACACTGCATGAGTAGGTAGGTTCTTAGCGTTTAATAAAACTTGGTCACCGACCTCAAACCTCTCAATATTGCTTCTGCCCTCGGCATCTGCATGTTCCTTCTGCGTGTCTTGGCTTTCAGCCATAGCGTCGCGTACTTGACGCATTACGCTCAGTCTCAAAGAGACAAAGTCATCGACTTGCTTGCGAGCCGCAACAGGGCTGACATCAGCTAGCCGCTCGGCTATCCCTCCCCCATCAAGCCCTGAGCCACTGCGTGGCGGCGTCAGTGGGACGCGAGGGTTAACCAAGCCGTTCACATAGAACGGAGTGTAGCCTGTCGAGGCGTGCACTGCATTATTTAATGCGAACTCAACGAGTGGGAGCATCTGGCTCCAGCGTTTTGGCGCCTCAGCGCATACGCTTCGGAGGATATCCTCCACAACGCGATTCACGCGTTCGGTTTGACCATCGGTCTGCGGATGGTCCGCTGTGGACATGTCCAACCGAGTGCCAAGCACTCTGAAGAGGGACGTCCAGAACTTCGCGGTGAAGCGCGGGTCTCGATCCGAGACAATTGCCTCAGGCAAGCCATGTTGGCGAAAGACTCTGTCCAAAAACAGCAAAGCTGTACCTTCACCATCTATGGTGTCCGGCACCGCCGCTAGATGAGCCATCTTGCTCAATCGGTCTACAAAGACCACAATACCCGTGCTTCCTGCCTTGTCCTTGGGAAGGCCAAACACAAAGTCCATACTCATGGACTGCCAACATCCCTTGGGGACAGGCAAACTCGCCAATGGCGCTGCCGTGCTCGGCGCGGACTTCGTCCGTTGACACGTCTCACACGTGCGTACATAGGTGCCGACCCACTTATACATTTTGGGCCACCAGTACATCGTGCTCACCGAGCCGTAGGTCTTCTCCCGACCTAAGTGCCCGCCCACGGGCGTATCATGAACCTCATAGAGGATTCGATACTTGAGATCCTCATCATGAGGAACGACTACACGAGGGTTATCCTCAGCGTCGGTGCTGTAGTACAGCAAGCCGCCATCGAGTGAGTATCGATGCAGCCTCGCGCGTAAGCGCCCAGACAATTCCTTGTCAGAGTCCTTAAACTCTTCGCTCCCAAGAGCCCGTAGCAGCGCTACGCACATGTCGTCTTGTGCATACGCTCCGTGTATCAAGTCAGGCACTGACGACGTCACTGTCGTGACATGAGCTAGCTCGTAGTCCGGCCTGCGCGAGAGTGCATCGGCCACTACATTAAGCCGCCCCGGCTTGTACTTCACCTCGAAGTTATACTCAGCAAAGAAGGAAAGCCATCTTGCCATTCTCTGAGAGAGATGAGGCGACTGTGTCGCAGTGCGTAACGACGCATGATCAGTAAAGATCACAAAAGGCTTAGAGCCTAGCAGGTGTACCCTGAATTTGACTAGAGCATACTTCATTGCAAGTAGCTCTTTGTCATAAACTGGATAGTTCTTCTCTGCAGCTTTGAGCTGGCGAGACTCAAACGCGATCACGCGTTCACGCCCTTCGGCGTCTGCTTGTAGTAAAGCACAACCGATTGCAAAATCGGAGGCGTCACAGACGACGCTAAACGGACTATCCGGGTCCGGTAGCGCAAGGATCGGAGCCTGGAGGAGGCTCTCCTTCACAGCCTTAAAGGCTCCGTCGTGCTCGACGTTCCAGCACCATGGTGCGTCCTTCTTAAGGAGATCTGATAATGGCCGAGCCATCTCCGCGTAGTTCGCACTGTACTTGTCCAAGTAATTGGCTAAGCCTAGCCACTTGCGTAAGTCTTTTTGGTTCTTGGGAACCGGCCAGTCCACGATGGCCTTGACTTTGGCAGGATCTGCCCGTAAGCCACGCTTCCCAATGAAGCACCCGAGGAAAGGTATCTCCTCCGCGCCAAAGACGCACTTGTCCAAGTTGGCATACAACTTATTTGTGCGCATGCACTCGAGCACCGCTCGCAAGTGGTCAATGTGGTTATCCACGTCTGACTTTCCGTGCTCGGCACGACTATGGACGAATATATCGTCAAAGTACGTTTGAGCGTACGCCCGGTGGGGCCTAAACAACTGCGTCACAAGACGATTGAACGTTGCTGGTGCGTTCGACAGCCCCTGGGGCATCACCAGCCACTCCCAGAGCATACCGCTCGGAGTACTCACCGCTGTCAGCGGAATGTCGCTCGCTCTCATGAGCAATTGGTAGTAGCCATCGACCAAGCCGAGCGCGCTGTACAACGTACAGCCTACCATGTTGTTCTGCAGAACATCCTTGCGAGGAATCGGCGTTTGCGCCGGGATAGTGGCCGCATTCAGCTTGTTAAAAGCATGAACAATGCGCCACTTGCCGTTCGGCTTTCTGACACAGAACGTGGGTGTCGAGTGCGGAGACTTACTCTCACGCACCATCCCTGCCTCGTGCTTCGCACGGAAGAATGCGTCAATGACGTCACACTGCTCTCTCGGCAAAGACCATTGCCTTGTTACGCAGTATTGGGTTCCAGGAACCAGGTCAATCTCATGACACACGCCTCGATCCGGAGGCAGGCCCATCGGTGGGTCTTTTGAGACAACGTCTCCATACTCCTTCACTACCGGGTAGAAGGGATTCGAAGGATCTTTGAGGATCGCCGATCCACTTCTTGCGCTCAGCGCCTTCTTGGTGTCCTCTAGGACCGCGTCGTCCACGACGGATGAGGAGTTCAACTCCTCCTCAGGTCCCAGCAAGACCACCTCGGCTAGCTCGCCTGCCTTTAAGGCTTCGCCGAACTCGGCAATGGACATCTCGTCCAGCTCTAGCAGAGCATCTGCAGCGGGCAGAGTATCAAGGCTGATATCGCCTTCTACCTCCCCCGTCACTCCGTTCACGAGTGTATACAGCTGTTCACAGCAATGACGTGGAGCATCACCGCTCGTCACGTTGGACACATCGTCCGACGTCGAAGACGTCACAGACGCCCTGCGTCTTCTTCTCCTCTCCCTCCGCGACCGAGCCCGGCCGGATGAGGGCGGTGTGGCGACATCTCCGTCACCACCACCGGGTGCAGCAGCACCATCACTCCTCGAAGAGGATACAGTGTCTCGCAAGACACTCGGCTGAAAGCCAAGAGGTTCTTGACCTTCACACAGTGAACTAGGTGTCACTTCACCTGCATCTCCTGGGCCACGCCCATGATGCCTCGACTCGCAGTCGACCGCGACCCTCGGATCACGCAGCGGTAGGTCATCGACCAGATTCATACCACTCAGTGGATTACGCGCCACTCCGCGCTCGTCCTCACCAGGACCCAGCAGTTGGTCATTGACCTGACCTGCACCGCTCCGCGGATAACGTGCCGCACCACGTACGTCCTCAGGGCAAACAGCAACCTCGTTGCTAACAATTTCGGACATACCAATGTCCAGCACTACGGCCGCCTCGGCCTCGTGCTCGCGCCAAAAGCGCTTCTGCTTCCTAGCAGAGGTGGGTTCATGACTCACCAAAGCTCTACTAGGAGCAGGGTGCGACGCACCCAGCGTTTTTGACTTTCAGTCGATCCATGGCTCATGACGTTCCAGCCATGCCATGCCAAGGATGATGTCATACCTCGCATCCAGGTCTAAGACCAAACAGCGTTCCACGCTATCGAAGTTCTCAAACTTCACTCCAAGGTCGACAGAGACCTTCGACACAGTTACCAGTGTCCCCGTCGCGAGACGGACAGAGATCGTATCTCTCGTTGGCACTTCCAGTGCCTCAGCATACAGCTGACTCCCTTCCAGGGTGGAGCGACGGGCGTAGTTGCTCGAGGCTCCCGAGTCAATCAAGACTCTCCATGGCTTTGCAAAGCCCTTCACGTTCGCTTGAACGACCAGCAAGCCCGGCTTGCACACACTCTTCTCGTAAGAGAGCTCAGCTCTCTTCGGGGCTGAGCCCCGTTGCCCTCTACCTCTTCGAGGCACAACAGAACTCAGTTCTTCCCCAGTAGGCCGCCCCGCGCCTACTGGGAGTTGCCGTTTCCCGGCGATGACCCGGAGGGTTGGCTCGCCGGAGCCTCGCGCTTCTTGCGTAGAGGGCAATAGGCCCTCAAGTGCTTAGTGCTATTGCACACAAAGCATCGGCGGATGCCGGCGCGCTGCTCCGCAGCAAGAAGCTCCGCTTCTTCATCTTCAGCATAGCTGAGGTCCATCGGCTCTGGACCGCTCGAAGAGCTTGCGCTACCAGCGCTCCAACCAGGTCGCGCCGACCTGAAGTTGTGCTCGGCATTCAATGCCACATCCACTGCCTCTTCAAAAGAGTTAGGGTGTACACGGAACACTTCCGTTCGAGCTGCGCTCACACGAAGTCCCTCCATGAACACGGTCACGCTGACCAGTTCCGGAAGAGGGTCCGCCGCCATTCCGGCGATAAGAGTTCTCAACTCTTGGACATAGTCCAATAAATCCTTCTTACCCTGGCGGGTAGCAAGGAACTTTGACCGGACACGGTACGCCTGATTAGGCGGCGCGAACACGCGCGAAAGCTGTTGTTTCAGCTGATCCCAAGTGGGAAATGCAGCGTCAACAGACGTGCCGCACGTTAGTGCCCATTCGCGAGCGCGACCTCCAAAGCCTGGAGATAGCCAGCGCCACGCGCTGATGCTCAGACTGGAGCAGGGTCGATCCCATGGCCATCTAGACCTCACGGGTCCAGAGAAGGAGATTCTCTCCATCCTTCCCCTCGAAGGTTTTTACGCTCACCATGAGCGGTTTCAGTCTCATAGACTCTTCACGCGTCATCGACGCCGCCGCCGTTGCGGCGCTCATCTTCTCTTGGACATGCTCCAAGAGCGCGTTCTCAGAACGATTCCAGCCTGGCAGTGACCGTCTCTGGACCTTGCGATGCAAGATGAGCCACGCCCTCCGGGCCAAGCAAGGACATAAGCTTAGTAAGCGCGTCCTGCTGCGCCGGGGGCAAATTCGCGAACACGGGGTGTTCCATCCTCGCAGAGGATATAGTCAACCGACTCAGGAGCGGGATTGACTACAAGTGCTACCAAGTGCAGCGGGGCTGCCGTAGCTTTAGCGTCAGAGGAAGACGTTCACTCAAAGAGTCACTGATACTAAGTTCCTTATCCAAAGGACACTTACAGCCCAAGACCAGGGCTCAAAGTTAACACCTTAACTTTTATGCTTCAAAACCAGAAGTGTTTTATTTACTATTATTGCGGCCAAGCCGCCTAGGGGTAAATGTATCTCTTTAACTATCTAGCATAGTTAAACCTAATCAAATGCATAACGTGTGGCTTTCAGCCAACGTACTGAGAGACCTTGTTAACTCTCCAACTTATGTACTGAGAGTTTGTTAACTCTCCGGGTACTTCGTACCCCTGTGTGCTCCAGACCATGTAACCCCGTTACAAAAGCAGTCTTCACGTCGCGATAGCAGACCAAGTGTCTAAAGCATACGACAATAACGCGGAGTATGGGGTGTTTCTCTCTTTTTCACGGCGGCACTCAAGGAGAGCCTCCGAAAGTGGACATCAGATGTCCTTATTGGTACCGGACATGCAGCTATAAGCGAGATGGAATTTAATGCCTACTTAGGACTTGAAATTGCAACAGGAAATGTGTCCTATGAACGACATCGCGGACTACTGGTCTACTAGTCGCTTTCTCGGGCAGAATGCTTTTACTGACACTATGACAAGGACAAGATTCTAACAAATTCGTGGGTCATTGACACTTCACCCCCCCCCCCGCAAGACTCATCTTTTGACAAGGAGAAAGATCCACTGTGGCGCCGCCGGGGTGTTATGGAGCATTCCCAAAAGAGATTCGCTGAGTTCGCAGTTCCAGTTCGTGTGAACAGCCTGATGAGATGATTGTAGCAACTAAAGCAAGGACCCGGGCGAAAGCTAAAATTTCATCCAAGCCAGACAAGTATGGCGCTCGGTTTTACGCCGTCGTGGGGTGGGGTTTACTGTATGTGCACTCACTTTGTGATAGCTCGTCGGAACAATAAGACGCCTTCAACGCCTGTTGCGCGTTATACAGATTCATTTCCTACTCTACGCACCCCGCTCTCCAATATATAGGACGCCGATGATGTACCCATCGAAGCAGACTCAGCAACAGCTATGTGGATAGCCATGGCCGGGCATCAAACCAAAGCCATGCGCTTGCCAACTGAGCATAGGCTGGTGGTGTCAGATAACTTTACACAACACACACATTCGCTCATGCTCTGCTAAAGTATACTGACGGCGAGATGCATTTACTGGGAATGGTGAGATTAAATCTGGTGGACAAGTGGAACAAACCTGCAGTTAAAGCACCCATCGAGCGAGTGAATGCAAGTGAGCGTGGCAGTTGGGAATTGGTAGTCGCAGTGGGGATAAAGCCAGGTTGGAAGGAGAAGAAATTTGACTGGATCTGGTAGGAGTCCAAATGAACCCGTAACGGTAGCTAAAGGGTTAACAAGAACATAAGTTGTAGAGTTAACAATACCTCTAAGTACGTTGGCGGAAATCACACGTTATGCATTTCATTAGGTTTAACTATGCTAGATAGCTAAACATATACATTTACCCTTAGGCGGCTTGGCCACAATAAAAGTAAATAAAACACTTTGGATTTTGAAGCAGAATACAGTAGTTATTTCGAGCTAATAACTGGCTTTAGGTCTAAGCTAAAGATCCCTGGGATAAGGGACTTTGTATTAAAGACTCTTTGAGTCGAACGTCTTCCTCTGACGCTAAAGCTACGACAGTCCCGCTGCAAAAAGACTATACTGCATCTCGTTTGCATCATTCGGTAAGTGTAAGGTTGTGTGCTTTCACTGATTTTCTACACTACCAGAGTGCTTTATTATTAGATTAAAAGAAATGAAGCTTTATGCATCCGATAAAAGCACATTCTAGCGCGTAAGGCGCCAATGAAAATCATAAGAGGCCGATCTTGTAGACCCCAAACTGTTTGCTGTTGATGCAGTTTCTATTCCTTTCGAAGCTGCTATTTAATTGAGTAGTTCGTTGTTGCATTCGTGCTGATGATATCTAAAACACTACAATACTAACGTGTCTGTCTGTCGGTGACTCCGTCCGTGCACAAATACGCACCTCTCACTGGACAAAATGCTGCCGAGCAAAACGAAGGCGGCCCTGGTCACTGGCTGATATTGAGTCAAATCTTAGGATAAATACTACTGAATACTACTACCGCCCGGTAATTGGCTACTATATTTGCGCTTCTTTCTTTCCGCCCCATTCGAAGAGCGGAGCGGCGGCGACAGACAACGGACGAAAGGCGCGTGCGATTGCGGGACGAGCGCCGAACGAGAGCCCGAGGCAACGTATGTCGTGGTTTGTAAGTATGGAAGTTCGTCCAAAGATAGAGCTAATACGTGCCTTCTAATGGCTACCGAGCGCAGCGAAGGCAGTCGTAACTGGCTACAACTGACATTTTGTGGTGCTCACATTAAAAAAATTATGTGTCGACATTGGTATCGTACTTCAATGCACCGCTTAAAATTCATTTTGCCCCCGTTTTCAGCCGCGGAGCGCCACTTCACGCAAAGGGCGCTGCCTGTGTGCGCGTTAGTTAGTATTAGTAGGCCGCGCCGGTCAGCACGCACGCAATGTATGGTAACACAAGCTGTTAATAGAAATAGTAGGCCCTGGTGGCCCATATTGAGTCTTGAATAGTCCTCTTAGTACTGTTGTTAAAAAATATGAGGTTTTAAGCTTCGTAGTAGTTGTATAATAGTTTTTTTATAAGATTGTTTTGCTTTATACAATTACATTTCCTTAAAATATTTGCTTGCAGTCTTTTGTAGTACTATTACACATGATTGTGTTAGATAAAGTTACACAACTTTACTACTAATACTAATTACTTAAGGTTTATAGTGGCCTCCCACCCTTCACCCCAACTCCACCGCCGCGAAAAAAATATCGTCTTCCTTTATATTTGCGCGCGTAGTGTGCGACCTTTAGAAATATGCTTTTTTTCAACACGAATAGTAGCGTATGTTCAAGGTACTGGAGCAGTGTTTGTGATTACATTAGCGCGGAGGCACGTGATTAACCAAGAACACGAAACACGGAGGAACACCATGTACATGATGGAATAGAAGAAACAGCACAAAGCACGAAAGGCCACGGACAATGAAAGAGGACTAAATCAATGAAGGCACCTAACGATTCTGAAAAGCACGAGCCACGGAAGAGCGCGCAACCCTGAAAAATGGGGGGGAAAAGAGTATTACGGGGGCGTACGGACTACGGAAGAAAGCTGAAATATTGAACCCCACATAGAGCACGTAGCTGTGACAACGCTCGGAAAAGGATTATTCCGTTACACCACGGGGGAGCACGGAGCACGGTCGACGGACCAAGCATGATTTTGCAGAAGACCACAAACGGGAGATTCCCGAGCATTAAAATACGATACCAGGGTAGAACTGGAGCTCACCGAGCCATGGAGAGCGATACTACGGTAGTCTACGATGGAACGGACGACAGACCAACCTCGACACCACAAGATAACACGATAGTATGAGCGGTGACCCAGCTAATAAATCATGAGAGAGCGCGCAGCCACGGGAACTATAAACGGGAAATCACTCAGCCACGGAGCACGATACCAGTGAAGAACTGAGCTCACCGAGCCACGGAGGACGATATTACCGTAGCATATGATAGCACGGACCCACGGGAAAACGCTTCAGGAGAGCACGAGGCTGTCGCTGAATCCACACTAGGAACGCACAATACACGGGCGACAGATCAGCATAGCTACGGAAAAGCACCCATCGGCGAGGGTACCGATGATGGGACACCATGGACCATGAATGATTATGGACCACAAACCTGTGGAGCTCACGTAAGGGAGCACGAAATAGCTAGCAGCTACGAAAGAGAGGGGGGGTACGAGCGAGCATGAAACCAAAGCGATAACGCTTAGCCACTAAGCGGTGTGAGCTACGGGTGAGCTTGAAACCACGAAGCCAGAAAAGACACGGAAGAGCACGGGCCACGAAAGAACACGGCATCCAATCAGTAGTACGGAGCATCGGTACCTTACCAAACCACGGTATCTTATACCGCCACATGAGACTACGGATAGGTAAGCGCTTTATGTCACGAAACTACGTCGTATTGAGGTGGCTGAAGCCATAAGGTACAAGATCCTAAGCGAAGTCACGCTGCACCATCAAGTATTTAAAATTCCGGACACCTCACATCCAGCAAATCATGCAACTTCCGCCGCAAAGCGGCGGCGAATGGATTCAAGGTGCTGATCGAATACCCCGAAGTTGAGGAGAAGGACGGAGTTTGCAATAAAACCTTAGTGTACAGATAGATCTTTGAGCGTAGGTAGAAATAATTGCTTCACCGTTTTCCACGCTGTTTCGCTAAGAAACGAAGAAAAACCTCGACTTGCCGGAGCGAAGCGGAGGCCAGCGGCCTTCATGGGTGATAATGTGGTTTCACTCTAAATACAACACGCTTTTACAGTGACATTTCTTCTTTTAATTTTTTTGTGATGAATAAAACACAAACATCAGCCCGCCACAGCGAAGCGGAGGCGGGCGGCTTTCACACCTGGGGCCCACCACTGACCCACCGACGCGAAGCGGCGGCGCTCGGCTAGTCTTGCACGTATTATATTCATGCTTCTCTTACGATAGCAGCCTACAGAAAATCTTAATTATACATGTACAAAGATTTTCTGTAAAGGGAGATATTATCTTCCTTTACAAATTGCAAGTCTAAACAATTTTATATACATTACCAGCAACATAAGATACCCGTCGTAGGACCAAGTCGACCTTTATTCGTACCAAAAGGGTTATTGTGGTTTTCAGCCTTTTTGCCGCCCGTTGTAGCTACGCATCTCTGAGGGGGTCCGATTTGTAAAACTGACCTCTTATAGGGATAGGTTGAATTATTTCGGAGGGCCAACTGAGTGACGTCCTCACTGGCCACAAAGACAGCAAAGCAGCAGAGCAGTCAGCGAGGTAACCAGGGGCGCACGCCGTAGGTAAGCTATAAGCGCATTACTTGGCGGGAAATGCACATTCATAACTACACCTAGCCTGTACAGAATGCTGGATAAGACGAAGGCCAGAGAAGACCCGAGGAGACCACGGACATCGAGGGTTGGTAGCCGCAGGAGAAGGAAATACGCGTCAAGCTGCTTGGGACGTCGTGCTCACGAGGCCTGCACGCTAACGCACAGGTACGGTCTCTTTACTGCTTTTGATCAATGCTAACTGACTGACTTCGTACTGCTCATAACAGCGCACAGAATGCGAAGGAAGTATATCAATCTTGTCGGTAAATTTACAGGTAAGTTGCAGTTGCATTGTTAGTCGTCGGCTATTGAGTAGCAGGCTTGAAGGGTCGATGTGCTAATTATGGTCCTGGTCTAATGCCTAGATAAGAAGCGAAGGCCCTCATACACTACGGACATCATATTGGTCTGCAATAAAGCCTTATACTGAGGACGAGCAAGCACTGCAATAATTTGTATGGACAACTTGAATTCGTATCGCCTAGCAGGTGAACATTTAGAGTTTTGCTGCCATGTCGACTAGCGGTTTCGATGGATCGAGCGACAGCAGTATCGTGCCTGGTGCCGGTGCGTCTACGGGGGCTTCGTCGTCCTCCGCTCCATGGGCAGTCGATGCTCTCGGGCCGTCCGATGTTGGCCCTCCGCCGTTGCCAAGTCGAGCTGATGCAATACTGACTATACGAGTGGGAGAACCGCTTGGTCGCGCTCGTGGTGGCTGGAAGAGTGATGTCAATTTCGAAGTTTCTGAAGGCTATGCTGTTTTTAAGCAGAAGTGTATTGCAAAATATACTGCGCTCGTGGCGTCTCCTGAAGTATAAAAAAGCCTCTCGTACTACCAGACGACTCATCCGTTTACTTGCGGCGTGCGAGGAACGATACTCAAGCCAAGTATATCGAGCTGACGTCTGATAAATTTTTGACAGCACTTCAATACCGATGGAAACTACTCACAACCGATGATCTCCGCCACATTGGAGACTTTCGCTCTGAGGCGTTCCTCTACGTCAAGCGGGCAGCTCAACCAGAACAATTTCACCGTGCTACCGCGCGTCGCATTGCCAATGCTCGAGTACAAAGGATAGCTTTCAAGACAGCCAATGCAGTGCAGTTTGAAGCAATCACTTCGCACCATCTTGATGTTGTGCATGCAAGAAGACCGGAGTCGGCTCCATTTGAAGCTCCTGAGGATAACACAACTGCACAAGCAATAGAATTAGGCCGACAGCAAGAGGCTCTGCAGCAGCAGGAAGCCGATAAACAGGCCATACCGGATACAGCAATTGTGAGCGTTAGGGTCAATGGTTTATGGATGCCTCTGGAGGTCGACATTCTGTCACTTCGGCGTGCATTACGACTGCCAGGCCACGATATATTCTCTCGCGGTATCTACCATGAATTCACACCCACTCAGCCAACCAATGGAATGATGAGCGACGAGGACCATGCCGATGACGAGTCCATGAACTAGAAGAAAACGCGAGCTTAGTGCAGTACGAGATGCATGTATCAAATAATATTCATCATTACAAAATTAAGCTACTCATCGTCTGTACTTCTTCGAATTAGATCGTCAAAAACTTGGTCTCCACGTGCTATCAAACGCAGCAGGCCCGCCGTAGCTTTAGCGCCAGAGGAAGACGTTCGACTTAAAGAGTCACTAATACTAAGTTCCTTATCCAAAGGACACTTACAGCCCAAGACCAGGGCTCAAAGTTAGTACCTTAACTTTTATGCTTCAAAACTAGAAGTGCTTTATTTACTATTATTGCGGAAAAGCTGCCTAGGGATAAATATATCTGTTTAGCTATTTAGCATAGTGTCTTTTCCAGTAGCCATGTAGCCACAGTGACGAAAAGTGCCAAAGCAACCTTTATCTTCGAGACGCGTACACGCTCGCATTGCAATATCCAGAACCTGATCTGGATACAATGGAAAAACAAGATTAGCACGCCTTTGAAGCCAACGTTTTAGAAGGCCAAAGAACGGCTCTATCGGGTTGAGCTGTGGACAATAGGGCGGTACAAATATTAGTCTAGCTTCACACTGGTGTATGGCTTCTTGGATTTCTGGGTAGGCATGGATTTTGGCGTTATCCATCACAACAATGGAGCGAGGAAGAGGCCACGGGTTCAAAGTTGGAATATTATGCTCCACAAACGCCTCGTGGAACTTTTCTTGCGTGAATGTTCCTTCAGTCCACTTCCATGCAAAAACTCCTTGCACATCAAGCGCGGCTAGAATTGATAGTCGCGTTTCTCTTCGGAACGGCATTTTTCGTAATTGCTTGGGTATTTCGTTTCGACCACCCATAGCGTCGCTGAGAATGGCATCCGTCCTTAGCAGTCTCGTCCAAAAATACGAGCTGCTCTGCAAAAGAGAAAAGTGGAAGAAGCTTGGCGCGGTAGGCTTCAATTTCCGCAGGGACGGCTTCTCGTGCGGCCTTGGACAGCACTGTTCGGCTGAGCTTGAGATCAAAATTGAGTACGCGACAAATTGTCGCTGTCGAGACTGTAGTTATTGCTGGAAAATTCTTGACAATGTGCTCACGTAGCTCTTCGATGAAAAACGTGGGGTGATCTTGTACGTAAGCTTCGACAGCGGCAAGTACGTCAGGTGGCCAGCGTGTGCAGGTCTGACGAGGCTGCTTTTCATTGACAATGCCTTTCTGGAGGAACAGCGCGTACCATCGGCGAAGGGTGCGCTGCTGAGGACCGAATAGATCAGATACGTATACAGTTGGCACGTCGTAGACATGCATCAGTGCCACCGCACGCCATCGAAAGTCATCGCCGTAGGTCATAAAGGAACTTGCAATTATCAAACGTGTCTTTTGGCAGCTGTAAGAATTGCAATGCCAGGGGAGGGCTGAGGCTGAGGATGAAGCTGCAAGGCGCTCACTTATACCGTTTTGAAACGGCAAAATGGAGACTTCTCTACAAAACTGGCCTGAAATCGTTCTCTTCACCTATTCGCCTAACACATTTCGCACCATCGTGCTTGCCATATCGGAGCTGCTCGCTATTTCGGACCCCTTATCTCGGGATAAGAGACCTCCGGTTTGCCAAAATGGATGAAAACCACAATAATCTACCGTGTCTATATTTGTGTTTGGTACTGTACTTAAAGTAGCGCTATAGGACATTTTCGGGAGTCCCTCAATATTATTGAGTCAATAATAATGGTACTCTAATCAGTACCAAGATTAAAGCAAAGAGCAGCTTACCCCCAACCACTCTACCGAAAAAGTTACATGTTGTTTTTCAAGTCCGTTTCGCCAGTACATGTACCGGTATTCATGTCACAACCGCAATCGTTGGACATAAAATGTTCGACTTAAATTGCTGTAATTTAGCCCATTTGCAGGCATCCTATATCATAGCTGTGTGAAGAATTGCTCTGTCTGTTGGATATGGATCACATGTCAAATCCTACGCGCTCGTAGAGTCCTGTCAATGCCCCACGTTCAGTTAATCCGTCTTCATCAATTGACCACGCCACGAAGCTCGTCTTACCTGCTCATTCGACACAGCGCCATCGCCAGCTTCTGGGGCAGCAGAGTCTCCCGTAGTCGGGCTCTGCAACTCGGTCGGCGCTTCTTGTGTCTCGATCCACGCCATCTGCAGCTGTTTGTCGCCGAACACGTTGCCGTGGTTCAGCGCGGCCTGGCCTGCGTACCGGTCCTGGAACTTAATGAAGCCTTGGCCAGGAGCTGTCTCGTCCATCACAACGCGCTCCACAGCACCAAAGTTGCCAAAATGCTGCGTCAACACGACAGGATCGCAGGCCTCCTCCGGTAGATTCGCCACCTTCACGATCGTGGTTCGGTTGTCCAAAGTGTGGGAGCCACGGCCGAATCCTCCACGACCCCGGCCACCCCGGCCTCCTCTGTAGCCACCACGACCTGCAGACCACCGGCCACCGCGTCCTCCTCGGCCACCGGCTTCGGCCTCAAGCGCACTCAGTTCCGCCTTCAAACCGCTAAGATTCTCGCCACCTTCAACTGTTTCTGACCGCGATGCGGCACTGGGGGAGACAGCCGAGTTACGCGGAGTTAAGGCCTTCAACTCTGCCGACAGCGCTGTGATCTTGTTCAGCAAGTCGCGCTTCTCCGCTATGGAGAACTGCGCGCTGTTCGCACTCATTCGTTCCAGCAGTTCCTTCTGTTGAGCCAGTTGTCGCTTGATCAGCGCCTCCTTCTGCTTCTTCAACGCGCGCTGCTTCTCGAGCAACTCGCGCTTCTGCTCCAGCACCTTTCGCCCCTTCTCTAATGCTGCTGCTCGCAGCTCCTCGGCCGTCATGTTGTTCTCAGGTAGAGACTCGGCCGACTCTCCTTCTGCCTCTGCATTCTTTTCTGCAGTCTCGCCGCCGGTGGGAGCTCCGTCCTCTCCAGTTGCTTCGTTCGACGCGTTTTCGGGCTGATCAACTGCTTCCTCGGGGCTTTGGGCGTCGTGTCTGGCCCATTTTACAGAGATAAACCGGTTGTTGCAGACCGGGAGAGGCGAGTGGAAGGCCTTCTTGGCCTCCTCCTCCGTCGCATACTGAACAAAAGCACATTTCGCACTGGGTCGCATCTGCACGTTCACCACGTTGCCAAACTTGGAGAAGTGCAGACTTAGCATCGTCATGTTGACATACTTGGGGTCCACATGTCTAACGTGCAGCGTAGTCTTAGCCGTGGGGGTCTCGCCGTTCTCTCCGTCCTTGCCGCCTCGTCCTGCATAGAAACTACCGCGTCCTCCCCGGCCTCCGCGTCCGCCAGGAGGAAAGTACTGGCCCCGTCCACCCATCAGATGTGGCATCATCATGTGCGGGGGAGGCATCATCCCTCCATTCTCCGACATGTACATATTCGGGTCAAAGTCAGGAGGGTAGCCAGCCCCACGGGGGGGCGGGAAGTGTGGCGGCCACATGCCCTGAGGTGGCATCCCCCACTCTGGAGGGAAATTCCGACGACGATCGCCTCCCATCCCGTACGGCCCGCGTTCACCCATGGGACCTCCTCGCATCCCTCCGTCCCGTGGAGGATACACCTGTCGTCTGGAGTCTCTCCTGGGACTTCCCTGATGCCGCTTGTTGTCTCCGTCCCTAGAGCGATCGTCGTCGCGACGCCGTTTGTTAAACCGCCGCTGCTCATCCTCGTCGTCCGAGTAGCTGCGTTCACGCCGTCGACTGAAGTCGTCTTCGTAGCCATTAGAGCCTCTGGACTGCTCATCACTGGTGGCGTTACTCGAGTTGTTGGCTTTGTAGGAGCCATCTGCAAGCGCCGTGAACAATTTGGCCACAAACCCCGCCGTCTCTGCAAAAAAGAAAAATCATTTTAAAGGCAAAAATTAGCAAAAAAAAAGATTCTACGGCAAATTTGATCTCCGCAGATAAACGCACCGTCACCGAGAAATTCCTCGAGCTTGGAGACACATATATCCTGTAACCCAGGCTTTTGCGGATCGTTCTGCACCAGCGCCAGTACATATTTGCTCAGCACCTCCGGGTCGGCGTCGCATCTGTGTCAGCCCAAACTAATTAGATACAAGAGCCCCCCTCTGTCAAAAACAACAGGACACAGCCACGCACACTGGCTCGAGGCTGCGGATGAGCCATTCGCGCAGGAATTCCTTGTCGTCGCCGTCCATATCTGCTGACTGACTGGATGAATCGAGGGCCTCGCCGCTGGGGAATAACTGCCACCTTCACTTGCTAGAGAAGTCCGGCCAACCAATAAAGAGAGGACTGGAGATTCAGTTGCTATTTGTATCGAGCCCGCCTAACCCGCGGGTCGCTGCTATCAATTCGACACAAGCTGGTGTTTTGCACACCATATTCAGATCTGCAGTAATGGGAGCAGCGAGTTCGCGTGAAAATGAGGCGGCGGCGACCGAGTTCGTGGACCGCGTGACGACGGAGAACGGCGTGACAGTCTTCAGCAAGAGTTACTGTCCGTACTGCAATCTGGTGCGGCAGCTACTGTAGAACTATTATAGAATCAGCTTAAAGCGTTGTCACCCATCTCCTGGTTTATTTCGGTAGGCCAAGGGCGTTCTAGACGAAGCCGGTGTCAAGTATCACGTGGTGGAGCTGGACCTGAAGAACGACGTACCAACTGGGGCTGAGATCCAAAGCGCACTGGCTACTGCAACTGGTAGGCAGCAAAAAAAATACGACTTCATCGTGACACTCACAAGTTTTTTGCTAATCTGTGCTTGTTGCAGGACGACGCACCGTTCCCAACGTCTTCATTAAGAAGGAGTCTATTGGTGGTGGGACCGACGTGCAGGCGCTGTTTCAGTCGGGCAAACTCACGGAAATGCTGCGTATGGCCGGAGTACTGTGATCGGGCATTAAGCCAACTGGACAGCATTTTTCTTGTTGTAAATTGACGATGATCGTTTATTTCATGTCAACCTTTGGTTGGCAACTAAGGTATCGAAGGCCTCATTGCACGTACTTGGTTAAAGCTTTGTTGACGGATTGTCCCAAGTAGTGCTGTGATCAACTTTGTACTGTTGGTGTTGTTAGGAAATCCTACGAAGTGACAAAGAACTATTACATTTTGTTATCCAACTGCTGCTGAGGTAAAATATTGGCCATTTTACAGTTGCTCTTATCCGCACGTGATACCATAATACTTGTACTAGTAGTAGTAGAGAACTTTAGCTCCTGGAATAACTCAGGCTTTGGAATAAGAATTTTCTTCGTCCAGAAATATATTCCAGTGGAATAGCGAAGGGTCCGCTGGAATAAAATATTGGAATTATCTATCGGTAATCTATCGGTCATTTATTCAGATTTTATCCAGATAATCGCTATTCCAAGTCTTGCGTGTTCTCTAGTGTCATAATCCATGACTCATGAAAGGCAAGCTGGATCGTTTAGAGCAAGCAGGCCTCCCTACAGTATCATCTGCGTTTTACCAGCTACCGATACTACATCTCTCGCCAATTGTCCATACGTGCACGTATATGTGCATGTATTAGAGAACTAGTTTCTGATATAACGGGTACTACACCTTTGCCCGTCCAAACTGAGATTAGTTTCAAGCAAAGCGGACAATTTGTTTCGTGAAATATGAATATCAAGTTAAACAAAAATAATCAGCAAATAAAGCGAGAATAATTTCATCCAAAACAAGACAAGGAAAGACGGCAGCCGTAGTATGGGTGGTGAAGACGTCTTGGCGCCAAAATGCGCGCGAAAGCCCGCGCACGAGGCTGAAGTAGCTCACTTCTCAATTCACCTGTTTGAGCGCAGATGCCCTCCCAACCCCTCCTCCAAAAGCACACACCCGCCGAGAAGCTTCGCGTTCTTTCCGCACATCGTGCAGGACGCGCTGACTGGCTTCAGGTGGCCGAGTACAACGGCATTTCGCGAGCAGTGGCCTACCGCATTGTCGCCTCAGGACGCGTGGAGGATCTGCCACGCGGCGGTGCTCGGGGTAGCGTCGTCAAGATCGCAGAAGAGGCCAGGAACAAGCTCAAAGAGTACCTCAACGATAATTGCACATTTACGTTAGAAGCTATGCGTACGATGCTCTTTATGGACACAGGCATTGAAGTCTCCACCTCAACGATCAGCCGCCACTTGCTGGGCATGTTGTACACGGTAAAACAGACACGCATCGAGCCCATGACGTGCAACAATGACATCAACAAGACCAAACGCTCCAAGTTCGCGACAGCTCTCAAGGACCATCAAAAAGACGGTGACTGTATTATCTACTTAGATGAGACTAACTACAATGTGTATTGTAAGCGTGGTCGGGGATGCGCGCGTAAAGGAGAACGAGCTATACTGGTGATGCCACCGTCAAAAGGGGCCAACTTGCAAGTCCAGTGCGCGGTCAACTAAGCTATGGGTGTTGTACTCCATCGGCTGGAGAGGGGGAGTATTCGTATTGCCCAAAATACTGCCTTTATCGACGAGGTCTACCGTACAGTAAAGGCGTCTCCTGTCTTTCAAAGCAACTTTGCCGGTAAGAAGGTTGTTATCGTCCTGGATAACGCTCCTGCACATCGCCAAACAGAAGAGCGGGTGGAAGAGCACGTCGACCTGAAGCTACTACGCCTCGGCCCCTACTCTCCGATGTGCAACCCCATCGAGGGCTGTTTCTCCGTCCTAAAAGCACGGATCAAGGCGTATCTTGCTTTGTATCGCGAGGAGATTTGTGATCGAAGCAACATGGCGGATGATGACGGCAACCTTTTGACAATTAAGGAGCGTACCATGCGCTTCTTGGAGAAGGCGGCTGAAGCGAGTATCAAGTGCATCACCCCCACGTTGGTGGCGAATATGGAGTTGCACTGTCGAGATGCGGTGAATGCGGCGGAGAAGATGAACGACATGGTCTACGGTATCTAGGTCAGTACAGTAGATCGTCTCTTTTTGAATGAGAACAATCTCGGATTCATTGGTGCTTTTAATCACGAAAGAAGAAAATTGCAATTAATAAAAACATGTTGTCCACTTTGTTTGAGATTATTCTCAGTTTGGACGGGCAACGGTGTAGTATACCTGAATAAATGACGAGTAGATTACCGACCGATATTCCAAAACTTTATTCTAGTGGAAAAGAGAAGGGTTGCGTTATTCCACTGGAATAAAGTAAAGGAATATCGATCGGTAATCTATCCGTCATTTATTCGGATTTTAATCCAGATACTCGTTATTCCAAGCCTTGCTATAGAAACTAAAGCTCTTTATCAGTGACTAATTTAATGGTCCACCAAATTAAAATAGTCCTGGCTTTTCAAACTTCAAAAACTACATGTAAGAATCAGAAAACCGGTAAATTTCTGTCAAATACCGATGACGTCGCCTGCGTCATAAATCCAATTCTTACTGTAGTACAAAAGTCGAGTCAACTGCCCATCTCCCTCAAACATAAAATACCGATCCATTTTTACTAGCTTAAATTCATCTCAGCACTGCTCTGATACGACAAATTGGTCAGCTAACGTAGGTGATCAAAAATTCTCCACTATTGCCACAATGAGCAAGCGCTTTGACGTTATCGTGTACGGCGCCACAGGCTTCACGGGGTCGCTGGTGGCCCGCTACCTGGCGGCGGAGTCTGAGTCCGCACTAAGCAGCCCGTCGGCCTTGAAGTGGGCTGTGGCCGCTCGTAGCGAGGCCAAACTGACGCAGATGAAAGAGCAACTCAAGGATAGGCTGCCCGAGGTCGCGCCTGAGCTGATCGATGCGATCCCCGTGGTCGTGGCCGACAGCGGCAGCGAAGAGTCACTGGCGATGATGGTGCAGCAGACTAATGTGGTGGTGTCCCTGGTGGGGCCCTACAAGCTCTACGGTGAATTGCTGGTCAAGGTTTGTGCTGAGAACGGCGTGCACTACTGCGACCTAACGGGGGAGATCGTGTGGATCGAGGAGATGACGGCCAAGTACGCGGCCATTGCAGCCAAGACGGGAGCGGTACTGGTCAATTGCTGCGGATTTGAGAGCATCCCGTCAGACGTCACCACGTTCCTCGTGGCCGATCGCATCCAGAAGAAATTCAACTCGGCCACGAGCACAGTCGACCTTTACTTCACGGAGTTTAAGGGGGAGGCGAGTGGTGGTACTTTGGCTTCAGTCTTTGCCGTTATGGAGACGTCGACGAGCAAGCAACTGCTGGCGTCGCGCAACCCGTTCTTCCTGACGGACGAGAAGACGATCGCTGAGAAGCAGCAGGCCGGACTGGTGGCGCCCAATACGAGCGGTATAGCAATCAAATACGACACGGCCATGGGTTTCTGGCACTCGCTGTTTATCGGTGGTTCAGTGAATCAAGCTGTGGTGCACCGCAGCAACTACCGGTTGAAGAACAAATACGGCGACAAATTCGTGTACCACGAGCGCATGGCCATCGGCGGTTTGTTCATGCAGCTGCTGGCTACGTTTGGAACGATCGTAGTGAGCATTATGCTCTACTTTGGCTGGACACGTGCACTGCTTAAGCGGCTAGCGCGTGCTCCTGGTCAAGGTCCGTCGGAGGAGTCCATGCTTCAAGGCTACTTTGTCGCTGAAGCTGCAGGATACACGGACGACGGCAAGCTAGCGGTGAAGGCCAAGACAGTGGGTTCAGGCGACCCTGGCTACCGTCTCACGTCGCGTCTGATCTCCGAGTGCGCGTTCTGCTTGGCCAAGGATGAATTCGGCGACGCCAAGAGTCTCAAGGGCGGCTTCTACACACCGGCCAGCGCGTTTGGCCACAAGTTGGCTGATCGTCTGCAGACCAAGAAGTTCATCACGTTCGAGCTCAAAGACATGGCGTAAGGAAGCAGCTATCATAGCAAGTAAGTAGTAAGTAGCTAAGTGACCGATCGTGGAAAAAAGGATCCAAGTTGAAGAGACGTATGCCAATCAAACGGTGGATCTTTGCGTTGTGCGCATTCACCTTCGAGCAGTCTGTACCTCAATTCTAATGGGTAACGCAACCGGACGAGACCTAAGCCAGGCCGAGCGAGGCCGGCGTCCCAACGATAAGGAAATGCTCGTGCTGCTCAAGATGCAGCGAGCGTTGTTCCGCCGGCTCGTGGCGTCTCCAGAGGTGCGTCAAACGATCGGCCAGCGATGGCCCAGCCTACTAACTATTGCTACGATCGTATCATTCAGCACCTCCAATTACTACAGCGATATTGGACCGCGAGCTTCCGTCGTAAGCATCAGATGCCGGGCTTCGTGCTGGTGAGCGACCTGTGGAAGGAGGCCGGATTCTCGGACCCCAATCCAGCCGCTGACCTGAATCCCATGGGAGAGCTTGGACTACAGTGTCTCGTGTTCTTCGTCGAGACGTATCCAGCCGAGACGGCCATGATGCGTCGAGGTCGCGGCGGATATCCGTTTGCGAAGGCAGCGGTAGCCATCGTGCGGTCTTTGAGTTTGACGATGCATCTGATGGACACAACAGGGAATCCGGGCCCGTTTCCTGTGACAGAGGCACTGTTCTGGCAGCTCTTCGAGCGAGACGACGGCTTCTTCCAGCTCTTCTCGCTTGCCTTTGTGGCGTTCGAAGAGCTATTCTGTGAGGAAGTAGCAGCCAATCTGTGGATGCGAGATGTGGACGCGTGCTCCATGACGGTTGTGGACAAACTGGTGGCCGCGGTGGAGCGCAAGTTGACGAACGAGCTAAAGAAGGCCCCGCTGAAGCTGTCGGATCTTCGACATGTCTGCACCAATGCCCGGTACATCGTCGACAAGGCAGACGAGAATGCTAGAGCTGCTCTTGGAAGATCGTCTTCAGGTAGCGAGTCGAGCTCTGTCTCACGTTGGTCTCAGCACCACACCCCTGGACGGAAGAGTATGCGAGAGGTAGGCAAGGCATGGGGCAAGGAGAAGAAAGAGGATGCACCGCGAAACAAAGGTTATCGCCTGAAGCCTCGAATGCCAGAGATCGAGCGACCCCGCAGTGGAAGCTTGCAGACGAGTGGAGCGACCAGCGACGCCGAGGTCCCGTCACCGCCGCTGACAGACCGTAAAAATGTAGAGGTGGAGGACGACGGCGCGCAAAACCAAGCGGCGTCCGAGCCCACCGAAGACCTTTTTGCGGGGCTTGTCACCAAGGCAACGGGGTCCGACGACTCCAAGAGCAGCGAGAGCGCAGCGGCCAGAAGCTGCTAGACGTGAGCCAGGGTGTTTACGGCACGGAGTCATCGCAAAAGATGACGACAATCGAGAATCGAGGAAAGTCAGCTGTTGCACTTGTAATCACGCCTCCAAAAGTGAAAGCATCACCCCGTAATCAAACTAAAAAAATCCATCCAACGTTTTGCAATCGCCAAACCTCGCTCACACAGCTTACCATTTCTTAATTTGCTACATGTACCGGTATTCCATGAGTGTGGACCTGTTTGCCGACTTCATGCACGGCTCGCCGATGGTCAAAGCGCCCACGAGCGACAGCTCGCTTTGGGTTCGACTAGCGCGAATGGCTCACGACAATTCCGGTACATGTATCGGCATGATGATGCTACCATCCGCGTTCCCGGTTCCGCAAATCGTGAAATTTCGTGACGAACACCAGCGATCCATGACGCACTTGGCCATCGTGGCAGATGACCTGGAATTGTTGGAGTTTGTGCTTGAAAGCGGGGCATCTTTGAATGACCCCGACGATAGCGGAGCCTCGCCGTTGACTACGGCTTTGCTCGAACGACACTTTGAAGCTGCGGATATGCTGGTCGCGTACGGGTGCGACATCGACTTCGTGAACGCAGCACTGCAGACGTCGATGCATGTGCTTGCCACGTTCGGTGATTTGAAGGCCGCGCAGTGGCTGCTCGAGAGAGGAGCGGACGTGGAGGCTCGGGACGCCGGTGATAACTTACCGCTGCATCTAGCAGCTGCCTACTGTTCGCTACCTGTTGTCGAGCTCTTGCTGGGTGCAGGAGGAGATGTGAACGCTCAAAACGCGTCGGGGGCTACGCCTCTGCATTTCGCAGCGCCGAATGGCAACTATGCAGTGGTGGAGGCACTGATCAAATATGGAGGAGATGTGGAAGCGAAGGATGAACATGGCAACACGCCGCTGACCAACGCGGCGTTTGTGAGTCAAAGCACAGCGCCGCATTTCGCTTCGGGTGACCAGACGACGCAGTATGCAGTGACGAAATTGTTGTTGCAGCACGGTGCTGACGTGAATGCTGTGAATGATGATGGAGATACGGCTTTGTTCGGTGCAGTTCACAACGAGTACGACGCGGTGGTAAAGTTGCTACTTGCACACGGAGCTGATGCTCGAGTGCGTAACCGTAAAAAAGAGACATTACTTCATGTGCTGGCTCGTGGATACGCGTCTAGCGTAGCTATTTGGCGCGAGCTACTACAACATGAGGTCGACGTTTTTGCCCAAGATCGACAAAGCCTCACATGTGCCACGGTGTGGGAGTCGCGACACCAAGATTTCTGTGCACGAGACACCGTCCCTAGCGATGACAACCCACAGCAACGTGATGCTGCATGGATCGAACATTTGCTATCAAGCGAGTCTACCGTTGGACCAGCTCATTAGAACTCACATCGAGTTTGTTGCTAGCACAAAGTGTACAATAGAACTGTTTGACAAGCAATCTCCAATAATTTAAACTACTTCGTGTTCAATGAGAGAGGAATCAAGAAAATGTTGAGCCATTCTGGATAGTAGACCCCCCCCAGTGAGTGCTACTCCGTCTTCATGTAGACCCCCGAGGCAATATGAGTGTTGACAACTGCGACGAGCACCATAAATATTGCGAGAAAAGCGTCATCCTTATGAAACCTGTCGAAGTCCACACCGAATCGGATCTCCAACGGGATCGCGATGATGTCCACAACAACCTCAATGCCTATTTGCACCATGACAGTGGAGAGTTATATCTCGTGAGTAGAACTGCTGGAAGCATTCCCGCCGAACGAAAATCTCGGATTCGAGCCGAAGCAAATGATAATTACATAGGCACAACACATTGCAATGTACTCGCCATGCATGCCAGCGTATACCTCTGCAGCGTGCAAGGCCGTTAACTTTTGAACACGAGCGACCCCCTCAAGCTCCGGCGACAACAAAGACGCAGTTGTTGACAGCAACGATTGGCCTCGGAGTATTTTCACGACCCCATCTTGAGGATGTACACCAACTCGAGGAAGCGGATACTTGGCCAAAGCTTTGTGCGCCTGATGTATCATCAATAGTGCAGTCAGGAGTCTCAACCCCGTTTTGGCCACTGCAAGTAGAACAGATCCCGCCAATGTCATGGCCTTACTGTCTAGACACAGCAACACCGTGCGTAGCTGTGTGTCAACCAGAATCGTTGGAGCTGCCACGATGATGGCCATTGTACGTAATGAAGGGGTCCTTTTTCGCCTCCCCAGATACAACTTGGCAGCTGCTTGAATCAGCAGCTTGATCGTCTGACTGCACAGGGCAAAGAGCACCAGTTCCCACTGCTCTTGCATTTCGATGGAGCTGGCAATGTGCACGAACGCTCCAGCAGACAGACCAGAGAGCACAAGTACGAGGTTTTGAGCGAACACCTTGCGGAACTGCTTCAATGAAGGAGATCGATGAGGTTTTATAGTCGAAAGCGGACTCGGTTGTTTGCTTCGACGACTGTACCGCAGTGCTCTGGCCTGGCCGCTGACAGTCTCCATCCGAAACATATGGCGCGTGTGTGTGTCGGTGACGGTCAAGATGAAGTTGTAGCACATCATTGGCCAGTACACGTCGGCTGAGCTAGTCTAGCTCAGCTAGATGGTAAGAAGCGATGATATAACCAATTCCGACACTCATTCCGACAACCAGAACAATATGCACAAACATCGCTCGCACCAATTTCACGAAAATCCGAGTTGCCGAGAGCGTGGAGGGCGTGGGAGTAGAGGTGAATGTTTCAGGGAGCAGCTTAGCTACGCATTCGGCAATCGTGAAGAACCAACAGAACATCCAGAACCACAGCATCTTGGCCGTCAGAAACACGGCGTGGGGTTGATAAATTGGCGCAATACTCGAAAAAATGTTGCCGTGCTCCATACAAAATGCCAGGAGCCACGCGATAGCTGCACTCAGCATTGAGTTGCTTAATACCGTGCCCAAAGTTCGAACAGTTTGCCATGCGATAGTCAGAGGGTCAGAGCTTAATCGGAAGCTGCTGCTGCGTTCATGTTGCTGCGACGATGACGTTCGGTCGAAAGGCTGCACACGGTTATGCCGAAAATTGACCACCAACTGGGCCCACGTTGCGCCTGAATCGGTCGGCATCCAGGTGTGTCAGATTTACTATCGACTGAAGAGCGGTAGATGTTGAGCTATTCTCGAAATACCACGCCTTCAGTTTTGCTTCGCCGGTATGGGGGGGGGTATCTTGTTGACACAATTTTTGCGATCACTTCAATACCGACGGGAGAGATGCAGTCATGGTATAAACAAGAAGCTAAAAAAACGTGATGGAAAGAATTCGGTGTAAGAATAAGATGCAGAAGCAAACATCGCCCGTTCCTGAGCGAGCAGCTTTGAGCATTGCGAGCAGGACACTCTATCCAAGATATCTGGCCTTACATGTACTCATCAATATGCACTTTCGTTTGAAACTACATGTACGCTGCTGTTCGTGAAGTCAACACGGCTTCAACATGGCTACATCGGAAGATACCTGAACAAAAAATGCACTACTGTAGAGTTATTATTTATGTCAGTTCATCACAGATCAGATATAGAGAGGTCAGCTCATGTTCTCATCAACTACCACGGGGATTCTCTCGTTTGAACAGCTTTGCTGACACTCACGTCTTCACACTCGAACTGGAGCAGACGCAGGTGCGTGCTACTGCTACTCCCCGACCACGAGCATTAGCAGCGTCAGTAGCGACTTGTCCCCCACTTCCGCTAGCCGACAGAGACGAGCAAGAATGGCCAACCGCAACGCACAAGAACTGGCGGAGAACGTTTTATCGCTCTACGACGTGAGCTCCAACCGCGACGCCACTATAGCCAAGTATTATCTGCCGGACGCCGTTTTCACGGACCCTATCGTGTCTGTGCGGGGCGTGGACAACATCCAGGCGCAGTTCCGCGTCCTGTCCAAGTTCATCAAGTCCAGCAAGGCCACGCTCGTGCGCGGCTCCATGGCCGGCGCCACTGTTCTCACTATCGACAGCTCCATGGTCTACCGTCTCAAGCCCTTCCCGAGCTTTATGAAGATCGTGCTGCGTGTCTTCTCCGTGCTGGAGCTCAAAAATGGCCGCATCGCGTCGCACACGGACCACTACGACTTCTACTCGGTGCTGGCCAACGTCCCGTTCGTTGCCTTCTTCTACGCACAGTTCCGCCCCATGTTCGGCGCCGCTAGCTCGGCCGTGATCAAGCGCCTCGTGCCGCCGCAGACCAAGCCGGCCATTTCGGCCAACAAGACTGCAGCATCTGCCGCCAACGGAAACGGCGTGGCGACGGCAGTGGCCACGTAAAGGCGGACGGTCATCAGAGGACAGTCGGACGACGGACTCTCCGGTCCCTTTTTGGCTGAAAAGTTTGGCTGCGATGGAGCGACGGACGTCGTAGTCGAGTGATATATTGTTTAACAGCGTGGCCTAAGAAGAAGAAGAAGAGAGTGAAGCAGACACAGCTGCGCTATAAATCTCAAGTGATTTTCATTTTGAAAGCCAAGAGTGTTTGATACGTGATCTGACATCCACTTTGTGGATGATGCGGTGCAACTAGCACGTCCTTCAATCGTACGTGCATCTTGTTATTAGGCGTTTTACTACTTCGTTTACTTCTGTGGCAGTCCGAGGCCGGCGAACGGGTCTCTACCGTTGGAGCGTGCGCCTGGGTTGCCGCCTGCTGCGACGCCGTTGGCAGAGAAGTGCGTGCTAATATTCATGCCGGCGTGGCCGCCCATCATCGACTGCTGATGTTGCTGGAAGTGCTGTTGCTGATGGAAACCTCCATGCTGTTGCTGCATGCCCATCCCCAAGTGCATCTGCTGGCCTTGGCCCTGCATTCCCATCCCAGCAGGACCACGACCCTGACCGTAGCCACTGCTGTTATTATTGCGCTGAGGCATTCCGTATGCTAGCGGAGGTGCCGACAAGCCGTCGAACGCGCTAAAGTCCTTGGGCGCGGGCGCTGCATTGAACTGGTTCATGATATTTGCCGACGGATTCTGGCTCTGGCTCGTAGGTGCAGGTGCAAAGGGGTCAAACGGAGCTGACGGCGCGTTCGGAGTCAGCACGTTTCCTCCCGAAGAAGCGAAAGGGTCGAACGAGTTCGAGTGCGACGTTGGTGCAGGCGGGGTAGACGCAAACGCTCCGAATCCGTCATTACTTACTGACACAGGCGCTGGAGCTGCACTAAAGTCTGCAAAGCCATCGTTAGCAGGCTTCGTCGGTGCTGGAGCGGAGGCAAAGGCACCAAATCCATCCGAGCTCGCAGGAGCCGGCGCCGCCGCAAAGTCGCCCCATCCGTCATTACCAGAGCTGCTGCTGCTCGTTCCAAAGGCGTCAAAACCTCCGCTTGTTGCTTTGTTCTGAGCCGGGGTGTCAAAGTCTAGCAGATTGCAGACGGGAGCTGCTGCCATTACCCTAGACGAGGAGCTGTTTGTGGCCGCTGGGCTGCTGGCCGCCGCTCCGCTGAAGCCGTCCTCATCATAGAAGGCCTTGTCGTTGTAGACGCGGTTGACGAACTGCTTGTAGTAGTCAAGCGGGTCGTCCTTAGTGGGCTTGCGCATCTGGCTCTCGTCCCAGCATCCGAGCCAGACGCGCGCCGCCACAGCGTTACCACCGCCGTTCTGCTCTCGCAACGCGTCCACCTCGTCCATAGTCCAGTTGCTCATACTGACGCTTTTGACGCGCATGCTATAACTCTGGTGCGCGCTCTTGCAGTTGGAGCACACGAAGGTGCGCACTTTTTCGCAGATATTCTGGTGCCCGAAGCGGTTGTAGTTGCCACAGTTGACGCACGTCTTGTTGGCCTCCAGCTTCTTGAGCGTGTTTAGTGCGGCCTCTGCTTCCACTGCCATATTTGCTTACTCTTGCTGCTCGGGGTGAAGGTGGCGCAATGGCACAATGGGTAGCTACAAAGGACGCGTCCTCCAGGTGCTCCCTCTTATCTGACCCTAAAGATGGTGTTGTGGCGTTGTAATGAAACTACCGCAGAACAGTGACGTGGGCACTCTCCAGTCGTGCAGCAAGAGTGATGGTAAACTTCAACATGACCCTGGTCCATCCGACGGAGCATTTTCTTCTACATGTACTATTAACAGGACGTATCAGTAGCTGGCAAAGATGCCATAATAATAGTGTCTGCACGAAACTCTGTCGGTATCGTCACCATCGCGATGGTCGTTGAATCGCTGTCATGACTCATGGAGCACTGGAGTAAATGGCAGAGCTAGTATCACATACTTTGAAGTACATCGTCACTCTTACGCTGCTACATATATGTACTTTTACCGTCATTTGAGACGATTCATATCCTCAAAACTTGTTGCAGCGCAGTAGATTCTCAATATCTCAGAGGCCTACATGTACCCAATGCTAAATCAATTTTAGTCCGGCGCAGACTAATTTTGGTCCATCATATTTTCCCCGCCTTTCTATTCCAGCTGCAACTTTTTTGACAAGCACCTGAAATGGCGGCGTGTCCGCCGTGCTGCTTCCGTCTAGAGGCTACGCGCGGGCCCCACAACGGGCTCTTGCTTTGCCACTGTCGTGCAGACTCCACCGGTCACTCTCCTCCTCCGCATACTCTCTCCATCGGCCGCAAGAAACGCTGCTGGCTACGCCTGCCGCAGGATTTAGAAGTGTCGAGCGTCCACGCCGAGTTTTGCTTTATAGAGAGCGATATGGGCGTTGCCCTTCGAGATGTCAAGAGCACAAACGGCACCAAACTCAACGGCAAGCCACTGCAGGCCCTGCAGGACTATCCACTCAGCAACGGAGACCTCATCGCAGTCGGTAGAACCAGTTTGCGCTTCGTTCAGGTGGTGCACGGACAACCGTGTGGCGAGGAGGCAGATAAATGTTCTGCTGGTGCTTCTTCTACGCTAACACCGAGTGTTTCGTCTACAGTCGTTCTACCTGTGGCAGCTCCGGAGGTGATCGAGCTGGATGAAGACTCAGCCGATGATAAAGCGGCCTCTAAAGCCCCTGGATCACATGGAACGCCAGTAGATCAACCTGATACCGAACCAGCTCATGACGAGCTGATGCCAAAGTCGTTGAAAGTCATCAATAGTAGCAGACAGAGAAAGGAGGGCGTCGAGTTGCAGAGATCAACGTCTGGAGGCGGGACTAGAGTCGGAGCAGTGGGTGAATACACACCCGAAGAGGCGACGTGTACAGTGTGCAGAGTGGTGATCGGACAGCTGGATCTCCTGGAGCAGCAGTCGCACTTAAACGAGTGTCTCGGTGGTCGTGTTGCAGCTGCCTCTGCAACGTCTGCGACGACAAGTGCAAAAGATGCAGAACCTCCAAAGACGCGAAAGCGGGGAAATGCAGGAGCTGCAGCCACTCGAGCAAAGAAACCGATAAAGCCGAAGACAGGAGAGGACGGCGACGCTTCTGCCACAGCCAAGACAAAGAAACCGAGGAAGCGAAAGCGATCTGCCGTCGGGGAGGATATCGAGCTAGCACTGGCGCTGACAGCCAAGCCGAAGATGAGCAAGGAGGAGCAGACAGATGTGCAACTCACGGTGACGAAGAAGAAACTAGAGCAACTGGACGACCAAATTGCAAAATTGACTAAAAGACGCGTGAATCTTGTGAAAACACTTGACAGATTAGAGAGAACGAAGGAGAAATTGAGGAAATCCCAAGTGTTGCCGCCAGCAAAAGTGCTCCAGCTTCTCGACCTGAAATCTGCGCTGGATTTTATATTTCCAAGCAGCCGCCAGGCCAACGGAGACAGTCGAAGTGTAAGGATAGGACAGCCAGGAAACAGCTCAACAGTGGTGAAACAGTATACCCCCGTGAGGTGGCGTGGCAATGGAATTACCATAGACTGCGACGAAGAGAAGCGGGCTGAGCTAACGGCCGTGGCTGCTATTTCCATGTGGGCACGGGCTTCCCAGCAGCTCTTTGGGCTGCAACGCGATACGCTGCTGTACCGCAATAGTATATTACGGACATTTCTTGGCGACGATGACGAAGCTGACGGTAGTATTGTGGATCTAGACAATGAGTTAGAGGACGAAGACGGTGACGCAGATGTCGAGCAAGAGGACGAGCCAGAAGAGAAATCGGTCAGCTCTTCTGATCTCCCCGAAGTTCCGGACGTTGTGAAGCGCGTGTTCCCAAACTGGGAGCGTGATTTAGCTTTTCTACAAAATCAGACAGCGGAGGAGCTTGAAAGGGCCTTTGAGGCTATGAACAAGGCCCAACTAGAGGTTGATACAGTAGCAAATGACGACGCAGAGTCGGAACAAAGAGAAGAATCCCATGCAGCGGTTAGCGCTGAAGAAGCCACTGCTACAAGCTCCAAAGTTGCCACCACGAGTGTTCACTCGCCTCAAGCAGAGCAGCGACGTGCCTGTGAGTACATGGCGCACGTGATGGTCCAATTGATTGCCAAGAAGAGGTAGCGAGCTGAAGTTGATGGAACAGCGGAGGGATTTCACGATCAGCGAAGACAGGAGCGACAGCAGTCGGTCATCGACCTCGTAGAATCCAGTGGTGAAGAGGTCAGGCAGCAGCAACATGCCTCCGATATTGTTCTTGCGAGTGATAAGGAGGCTGAAGAGGATTCTTTCGAGGAGCTACCGACCGAAATGTCTATAAAGTGACTTATATGCACTTACATTTGGCAGGTCTCGCGCATTACATGTAACACGTAGCAAAGCCAACTGTGGTCCATGTTAACGAATGAAATGGTTCGTGCAACTTTACCACTTCAACAAGAGCTAAGCAACTTTATGAACTTTAGCTTCAAGCCTTCCTAAAAGCAAAGCCAAAAATGGCCCAAACGACATTTCATTGATGCTAGCTTTAAGTTGCGCACGATTCACTGTGATTCGCGGTTAGCCGTCCAAGTTCTTGAGTTCCTTCAGCATCGATTCATACGTCGCAATCTAATTGGCGCATGCCGCGGATTTCTCCAACAGCATCACCACATTGGCGTAACTCAAGGCCGTGTCCGTCACGGTGTCCAGAGCTGGCTTCCGTTCAGGGAACCAAAGAAAATCTGGGTGCTCGTCGTTCGACTTGTTCAACCACTCACCGCCTATGATCTGATCGACGTCGTCCATTTCCAAAAGATACTCGTAATCCGCTCCGGTGCCGGTCTGCTCGTCAACCTCAGAGCGACGACCAGCAAACGTCGCATTGCTCCACGACAGACTCGATTTGACATGCACAATACTCTTGGCGGCCTCGTTCCACGGATAAGTCTGGAGACGATAGAAAGTCTGAGCGGCTTCTTACGGAGTCATAACCTTCTGTTCATGCACTGTGAAGCCATCGACGGGCTGGTTCCACACCTCGTAGCTAGCGTATCTGTCGACGATGAAGGTGGCTTTGTGCTTGCCAAGAATGTTGGTAGCAGCGATGTGGAAAAATCCGGGGTTCAGGTCACGGTACGCAGGATCCTCATTCCTACCATGGTTGTCGACCGAGAAGTTCCCGCCACTGTAACGGACACCTGTAAATACGGTGGGAATGCTTGCGGTGTCGTAAATTCTCATCAGCAGCGCTTTAATGTCCAAGGGCTCGAACGTCACGCCACTGAACGTCACGGGACATTTGGGCTCCTTCTCCAGAAGTGAAGCTGGCGCCCACGCGTGGCTCAAGCCGTACGCTGCATCGATGTAGCCTGAACTCGCCTCCGCACGAATACCGCAATGCTCCCATGGAGTATCGCAGTCGCTGTCCGATGTGCACACGATGCTGTAGTTCATGGAGTCAACGCCACTGCTGATGGAGACGCTGTCCATTAGAGTCTTCCCATCGAGACCGAAGGCCGTAGCGTACTTCTCGGTTGCACTCGGCTGGCCCTCGCTCCACTGATAGTTAATATTATCATTGTAAGTGTGCCATAACAGGCTGTTCCACGGCGACGGGCTGTACGTAGCTGAGGAGGGCAGATTGCTTAGCTTCATCTCCGTCTTGGAGCCAAAGAAATCTTCTAGCTTCTTGATATCGCCACCCAATGCGGTCTCTAGCTTGCGGCTCTTTACCTTCGTCGAGCGCCCATTTTTAATGACAACGCAGTTGTCGTTATCTTCAATCTCGGTACCACGGCCAGGAAAGTTCTTATCACCGAGATCGTAAGAGGAGCAAATAGTTACAGGGTCATCTTGTAGCGAAGATCCCATGACCGGTTTGAGCTGCAAAATCACCAGGGCGATCGCAGCAGAAGCGAGACGTGCACGGGTCATAGTTGGAGTCCAGTCCTGGGCGCTAGTAGCTCTTCTCGTTGTCGAGGAAATCGGAAAATGAACGCGTCTGATGTATATTGTAAATACAGCTGACTCAACTGTTGTATGTAGCGTCACTTTCACAGCTCACAGTGAGCAAAACACACAGCAATACAATGTACTGTACCGGTATTACAATAATACAGTACTGCCAAGACTATTATAACCAGGCAGACATGTAAATATAAGCCTACATTTAATGTGCTAGTACATGTATTAATAAATGTTGGATAAATATACACTGGAAGAAGCAACAGCTATGCGGAGAGCCGCGTGCGAGTATAGCGAATAACGGTCCAAGGCGACAGCATGGTATAGTTGAGATGGGCACACACCTCCGAGCTTCTCTCTTTGTTCTTGGAAACCTCGATATTAATAGGACCTGTCGTTTTTGAGCTTTTAAAAAAATGGTATAATTGTGGTTATACTTGTCGTTAAAGAATTAACAAACCCGCAATAACTTCTGATATACACCTCCGAATGGAAGTGGCGAACTCTAAGCTTGCCTAGTTGAATACAAATACAGCACGTGATCAAAGATTCCAAACACTTCTTGTAAAGAAAGACATGGTGCTCTACAAGCACTAATAGATATATATCGATTCAAGCCGTCGACGGCAAACTTGGTTACGAATGAAAATTAGTTTTTATTGGTTATAAGGTTTCGTGCCAGCTAAGAGGTTCTGCTAGCCCGTATACGCTTTTATAATTGAATTACCGATAACCTCTTCAAAAACGCTAGTTATTTCGCGAGACATTCGATAACTTAAAGTAAGGTTATTGTGAGTTCTACTCGA
This sequence comes from Phytophthora infestans T30-4, assembly GCF_000142945.1. Lineage (NCBI taxonomy): Eukaryota > Oomycota > Peronosporomycetes > Peronosporales > Peronosporaceae > Phytophthora > Phytophthora infestans. Next base: position 1,643,665 of record NW_003303731.1, on the reverse strand, counting down.
AATTAGATTGGGCAATTGAATGAATCGCCCCGCCAAATTGCCCCGCCAATCGCTCATCCCATCTAAAAGCATACGAAATGCAAGTGCAGAGGCAGCACTTCCGCGTGCGGAGCCACTTCAACCCGCGTGCGGAACCACTTCAACCTTAAAGACGACCTGCGGGGAAACATGCCGCCTAGCAACGGATCGGCTCGACGCAATCGAGCCTCACGTCGTGAAGTACATGCGACTCCCAACCGCAAAAAGCGACGCACATCGACGGAATTAGCACAAGGCAGCACATCACCTGATAGTCTCAGTTCTCGACGAACGTCACGTGAATCACCCCGCTCCGACGACAGCTCGCTGCCTTCTCCGGTCAGAGAAGAAGAGAACTACAACAGACCAGCAGCTCCAGCTAGCGAAGACAACCGCGGACTGCTGCCAGCTTCGATCAGGGATGAAGATGACTCCAACTTGCCGGCAGCTTCGGCGATAGAAGAAGTCCACAACGCACCAGCAGCTTTAGCCCAAGCAGAAGTCAATCGCAACTCGCCGCCAACATCACCGAGTGGGCTTTCATCGCCAGTCCAGGCGAGCCCTCTTCCGGCTTCGCGAACCAGTATCGGGCACGCAGCGTCATCGCCAGCTTCAAATCTAACAGAAGATGTGGAGGATATCCAGTCTGCTAAGCGATTTCGGCTACTTGTACGGCCTATTATCAAGAAGACGGTCAGCCAGCGAGATAAGTCTGGCAAAAGACTTGGCGACTTCGTCGCAAATGGTGACACCTTTGATGAGATCATTGAGAAGCTGTGGAGTGAGATTAGCGAGCACGTGAAAGGACTAGCGGTCAATGATGATGGGCATTGGTCCGTCGAGTCCCCCGCGCAAGCCGACTGGGAACTTCTGATGCAATTTAAGCGGGGAAAGCACCTAGTTGACAACACTAAGAACGAGCTCGATTAGAATGACTGGCTAAGAAAATCACGGAAGAAGATCACCATCTTACAGATTTTTGAGTACGGACCAGCACTATCGACAGCCAAAGATCGAGATGCCTTCTTAGCTGCGTGCATCCTGCCTGAACAGACTGATCGCGCCGGTGCTACTGCTGAAGGCTCGCTTCGTGACGTTGCTGCTCAATTGGAAGAGCACTGGCGCTTTATGCTTTCTACAACGACAATTGGATGGCGCTTGTGGGCAAACTACATCACTCGAAACCTGAACCGTTCCACGTGGCAGGAACAAATTGCAGACCCTCCACCGGCCACCTCATCCATCTCCTCCATGCTCCAAGAACACAAGTTCAGGATCGAGCTCAAGGTCTTACGAAGTCTGGCGAAATGGCGCTAGATTGTGTGCAAGGAAGTTTAGCTGACATTGAAGAGCTCCATCAAGATGTCAACGGGATTCTACTGCGATTGGAGGCTCAGAAGAAATCTTTGATTTCGAAAAGGAATATTATCCAATCTTTCCTGGCTGACGTCGACCTCCTGGCTGTGTCCGATGTGATCGATCCATTCTCACGGATGGAAAACCTGGACGACACCTAGCACCAAGAGTAGGCAGGCGTTTTAATCACCCCCACATTCCTCATCAACTAAATCAAATCCCAGTTCAACTTCTGTGTTGTTTGGCTCCGCACACTCCCCCCAAAACTGAGGCGTTTGTCTCTTCTCCGTCGACATTGGACTACTGGGATAAAAGCGGCCTTGCACGTTCCACCCGCAATGCGCAAACACTCTAGCCATGTTGAAATGTTTAAATCGCTGAAATGTCTGCACTGCAAACGGCAATAAATCGCGGTCGCTGTTTTCATTGTAGTGCCGCTGGAAAAACTTCTTCACGTAGCCAATCGATAGGGTTGAAGAACAGGCAGTATGCTGGCAGAAATATTGGCACGATACCAATGCTCCTCAAAACGTGCACGATCTCCGGGTGTCTGTGTATGGAAGCACCATCAAGAATCCACACGGAGTGAGATCCTGAATATTGACGAGTTAAATTGTGTTTCGTATACGCAAAGTCCTGGCAGCACTTGGAAACTCAACGCAATCAAACGTGCCTTGAGTGTCAAAGCAATCAATTAGACCATTAACTCCGATGAAAGCCAACACAGAATCCCGTGTGTTTCGTTGAAAGTCGCCTTGAATTACCAAATTTTGTCCCTTCAGCGAGTAGCCACGCTTCCTGATCATCCCTCGATTATCAAATGACACTTCATCGAGGAAGACAAGGTTGTGATGGCTCCAGTCAACATGATGCTGTTCCTCAATGAATCGGAGCACATCTTGGTCTTTAATATGCATCGCACGTCGCTCCAATACTTTCCACGTCAGTCCACAGCTGTGGATAATACGCCATACGGAGGACTTCGAGATGGTGATACGGTGTGCGCACTGGAAGGCTTCTTGTGCCTCGTATAGGTAGGCTAGTGGGTGTGTCGAGTAGAACTCACACAGCCATTTGCGGTGCTCATCTGTGAACATTTTGGCTCCGTTCGTCTGCGCTCTCTCAAACGTTCCGGTGGCCTCATACGTTCGGATCCAGTTGCCGATTGGCGTCTCACTTTCGTGAATACGAAAGCGAGCTGCTTCCGAGACAACCCATGTTCGTAGAAGGCGTACAAACAATGGAGCACTGTGTTGGGGTGTGCGTGCCCCTGCGTCACTGCTCTCTCCATGAAGCCTACGCTACAGAGACCGTAGTTAGTAAAGACAGCCACTTACAGACACAACAAGATCAATCACCTCTTCTTGTAGCGCAAGCTGTAGTCTAAGTTATCGTACAGCGCTCTCGCGCCATGCCCTCGCACCGCGCGCCGGTCGTCTCCTTCGACTTCAGCAATTTGAATTATGGACAATATAATGGGTTTGATTAAGATTTTAGCCAATCAAGGACATTGGGTCGATTTAGAGGCCAATTGCAAAACCGCCCAGCGCATCCAAATTTAGCCGGGAGTGACAATATCATAATTGGCCAGAAGCCTCAAATTTAAAGTACCACTCCACATTATTCATGTATACCCTGGCGCAATTTTAGGGCAATTTTAGGAAGAACTATTATAATGGAATAATTAAATCGTAAATTATTTGGTAGAACCTGTTAGTTCAAATAGCACTCGTATACATGTAGCTGTGTTCTGTGCTTCAGATTGGGCTAGGACTTTCTGCGTGCCTTATTTTGTGTTTGATAATCTGTGCTGTGGTTGTCCAAGTAAATTCTGCCTTCTTTGGCAGCTATTGACTGCGCCATTTTCAATTCCCCGCCAGAAGCACACTACAATGTCGAGCCGCCGTGTGTGATATCTGCTGATGTGGGGGGAACGGCATCATGGGCGGACCTCGCCAACCTAAGTGTTATCGCTCATGTGCCGCGCGGACCCTGTCGCTGCCGAGTGGACTGCACAGGTGCGAGCGGCTCTCCCCAGCCTCCCAGGCTGGAATCCAAGAAACCAGTTTTGCAGGGCAAAACTGCTTTTCTTTTCACTAGCACAATTATTCTATCGCTAGAACACCTCTGGCTGATGATCTGGAAAACTGCATCCTGGAGCACGAACGAGCAAAACATACGCAGGAGCGCCGTAACTCAAATTGCTTAACATTATTCGGCACAGACCATGTGAACAAGGGCCTAAGGCCCTTGTTATGTTGCGGGGTACGTAGCCTTAAGTGTACCCTGGTTACATGAAGTGTGACACTTCACACTTCAGGAGTATGACACGTCATACTTCGGGATATTTGGTACAAAGTACGGAGGTCGTTCAAAGCCAACCATTGGTCAACGAGATTGTATTTCTATCTTAGCACGGCCGCTAAGGTTGGAGAGTGCAAAAGCAACACGCAGTTGCTCGGTCGAGATCAGAGCCGCGTCCATCGCGAGCTCTACTTCTCGGACCCAGAAGTGAAGGTTCTCCCCTTCCTTCCTATCATACGGCTTAATCTTCAGCCGTATTGGCTTCGGGTAAGGCGGATTTGCTTCCGCCGCCGGAGCCTGCAGGTTCTCCCGCACATGCGCTATGAGGCCCTGCTCGTACGCGTCGAACGCATTGACGCGCTCGAGCTGCTCAGCCGGTGTTGACACCACCAGGCTCTGCAGGGCCTCCATCCCGAAGATGCCTGCCATCTTCCGAACCGACTCGAGCTGAGAGTCGTTCATATGGGAGAAGTCGTTCCTATCCATGGCAACGAACTTCGGAGAGGTTCAGGTAGTCTACCAGCGGTGGCGTGGATTGACTACTAGTGCTACCAAGTGTGACGGGGTCACACAGCACCTTGCGCTAGAGGAAGTTATCTTCCGAGAGTATTAAAACTCTCAGTGAACGGCAGTTCACAGGTCCCCTCTTTATTTAAAAGAGAGCGAAGTGACCTCAATAAGTTAGATTGTAAACTGATTATATTTATAGGTAGATTAAGTTCGGGTTTAATACAAACTATAAGTCACCTATATCATCCCGATCACTGAGAGCTAGTGACGCCTTCGAAGGCATAGAATTACTGCGGTTAGACAGGTTTTTCTCACCTTCTACATCACCTCCTCCATCAGAGACCGAACAATCTTCAGTAAGGATTCCATCCGCGTAGCCCGCGTGCACGCGACGATCGAGCCTCAGCCTCTGCTGGTCTCGTCGGATTCGCACTCGACATACCACTTGAAGGTACGGTAGCCAACGTTGGCCCACCCAGAGTGGTTGGAGTCTCAGCTACGGTACTTGTGCGGAGATCTACTAGCTCATGGCGACACTGCCGTTTATCACGATGTTTCTCATTATCTAGCGTTCCGAGAGTCGTAGAAGAACTCGGCGATGTTAAATTATCCAGTCGAATATAGGGAATCTTGATCGGAAGTTGATAATTGCTGTGGGAGTCTCGGTTGCGCAGAAGCTTCTCGACATAACCGCACTCCACTGTCCAATCTTCAGCAAATTCAACCGTTCTGCACTCCTCAACATTACCCGTCTTCAAGTCTAACACGCGGTAGCTGATTGTATTCGTTGCATATCCAAGAAACAGGCATGGTTTCCCCGGATTCTCCAATTTATCCTTTCTCAATACTTTCTGTGTGAACGAATACGCCAGACAGCCCCACGTTCTCAAAGAAGAGATATCTGGTCGCTCACCAAAGCGTCGAGTATATGGAGTCTCACCCGCTAATGCACTAGTTGGACTAATGTTCAACAACTCCACCGCAAACGTAAATGCTTCTCCCCACAGTAATTTCGGCATGTTCACCGTAGTTAATAAGCTGCGGACTCGAGACAGCACTAGCCCATTCATATGCTCTACTAATCCATTCTCTCCAGGACTGTAGGCGTTTGTGGTCACAAGCATAATCCCTCGAGCTCTCAGAAACATTTTCAAAGTGTTGTTCACAAGTTCCCGCCCTTGATCAGAACCGAACACCTCAATTTTGTGATTTTGTGCTAGAAGCCAGGCAATATGCTTCATTACCACGTCACATGCTTCTTGCTTCCTCTTCAAGAGGAATCCCCACACGTAACGTGTAGCTTCATCTTCCACAAGCTGGAAATGCTCGTATCCGTTGTAGGTAGCCACACCCACATAGCACATGTCGAACATAAGCTTCTGGTAAGATACAATTGATCTAGCAGTATCCAGGTTCTTGTAGGACATTTGCTTCATTCGCGACTGTACGCACGTCCAGCATCGATCGCTAGGTGCACACACACTGCCAGACAAATCTAAACCACCTTCAGTTTCGTTTCTCACCATTTCCTGCAAGGCTCCATAATTCAGATGTCCGAGGCGGGTGTGCCATCGCGCGAGAGCTTGCTCGTTTTCACGTGTAATGGACTTTACTTGCTGCGAAGAAATGGCCGTGGAGCGAAGTCGATATCGTCCACTTGTCTTCACTAACTTCAATAATATGTTGTCTTTTCGGAGCCACGCGCATTTCGTTCTCTTCAATTTTATGAAGTCCCATCCGTCTTGCTTCAGCTTATCTAAGCTTAGCAAATTATTAGTTCCGCTGGGGGTGTAGAGCACCTTAGACAGTTGCAGCGATGCACTTGCGTGCGGTTCACTCTCGTTCTTCACACGGACTTCCACGTCCCCAACCTGCCCAGAATTGCTTGATGCCTTGCCTTCCCAGTCAAATACTAATGGACCATCATCTTGGCGAAAACTCGACAGTATATCTTTGCTAGTGCACACATGACAATCGCTTGCAGAATCCAAGATCCACTCCACAACCACATTGATGGCTTGCTGTGCAGCAACAGGCTTTGGTTTACACTCCTGTCGTGAAAGCATGGCAATTTGTCTCTGGTTACTGCTGCTACCTCCAGATTTTTTCTTATTTTCCCAGCGTTTGCGCTCTGGAAGTTGCGATTTTGACTCGTCGTTATCGGGTTTTGAGCGGGGGCAATTTCTCTGGATGTGACCGGTCTCGTGGCAATTCCAGCATTCACGAGTGTCCTCCTTTTCCTTCTTGTTACCAGTTTGAACTCCAGCAGAACCACCAGAATTCTGATTCTGATTACTCTTGGCTTTGTATCTACCGCGACCACGCTTTTTAGCTCTTTCTTGGCCCTGCTGCTGGTTCTGAAGTTTGCCTTGCTTCTTGCCAGCTTGCGCGGACGAGATATTTGGTCCTAGTGAAGGCTCATCACACCGTGCGTCAAGCTCTGACTCAGTCCGGAGAGCGTTCACCACTTGAGCTGAAGTTGGGGCCGAATGCTGATAACCAGGGTCGTAATGTTTTGAGAATTGACGAACAACTTCACGATGTGTCTGCAACATATTACTTAGGATAATTTCTGCAAACTCCTCGTCAGAAATCACCTTCTTGTAATGCAGTAACTCATTACGCTGGAGCTGCATCTCACGCAGCCACTCGTTCATATTCCTCTCATGAGCATACTTATTTGCATACAACAGTTGTCGCGCGAAGATATAGTTCGCATATTCTCTTTTTGTTTGCTTGTTGACAAAACGAACCCACATCGCGTGAGCGTTTGTCTCATGACAGATTAGCTCAGCGTCCGCAGTTGGTACTCCATGTAGAATAGCACCGCGAGCTATATTATCCATTAGAGCAAACTGTGCATCATTTGTAGAATTCCACTTGGATCTTCAATCACACTCCAAACATTCATGCGCCTTAGGAAAGTCTCCAGCTCAACTGCATATAAGTCGAAGCTTCCATGCATTACCGGCGG
>NW_003303731.1:1610115-1636403 GCF_000142945.1 Phytophthora infestans T30-4 | reverse complement strand
CGACTGAATTGTTCCTCACCTGGCGCACGGGACACGGAAGTCGAAGATGCTGACGAAGTTTCACGCCTTGGGGGAGGTTGAGCCGGCCGGGAGTCGCTAACTGCACTTGCCATGACGGCTGATACAGCAAAAAGAGCTTATACATCATTAGATACAGCATTTCAAATATACAAAGCGCGATGCAACATCACCTGGAGTAGTTGACAAAGCTACACGCTTTGGGGGAGGTTGCGCCGGCCGGGAGTCGCTGACTGCACTTGCCATGACGGCTGATACAGCTGTATCAGCCATGACGGCTGATACAGCAAAAAGAGCTTATACATCATTAGATACAGCATATCAAATGTACAAAGCGCGAGGCAACATTACCTGGAGTAGTTGGCACAGGTGCGGATATCGCACTCTCAGCGACCACATCACCTGGTGCTGGGTGTTCAGGTAGCGTTCCAAGTTGCTGGTCAGCAGCAGCATCGACAGGAGCTGTAGCAACAGGAACAGCGGCTGACGCAGAAGAAGCCGCAGAAGGAGAAACACCTTTATCCGCCTCTGCGATTTGTCGCTCTTGCTGGAGTCGAGCTTCGTGATTTCTCTTCACCACTATACACAAATGTAATACAACTAGCAACGTCAATAAAGACTAACCAAAACAACTCAAAGTATGGCAAACCTTCTCGAGAGTACAGTAATAGAGCTTGCTCTCCAAGAAAGTAGTCCACTCCCTCTTTTCCACTGGGATCACCGCCTGGCTTGATGTACTTCCAGAAATGATTTAGGCTTCGGCTTGATGGTGGCTTCGCGGTCCACCCAGCCGACTTAAGGCCAGCCCAGAGTACGCGGAAGCTGTCAGGCCCCCGCACGGGCACAGGTACCGGAGTTGCTCCGCCAGAACAACTCCCTCGAGATGTTTCGCGGGTCCCCACCATCACGAGCTCTCAACCGCTTGTTGTCCACCGCAGAAAATCTTTGACTGGCGCTCAAGCTTGCGAAAAGGGCGCGAAATTTACCTCCCAAAAAGTATACTGCTTCGAAAGACTGTGCCAAACCTGGCACTTATAATATCTAAAAAAAATCGAGAAATTAGAAGCGGCCTTTCTCTCTCTCTTTAGACTCATCTGTAGGAAGATACATTTTCCGGCTCTCAAATTTTAATCTTCGCTTTTGTATACCTTGTGAATCTGTCAGAAACAAGTATAGTTTATTTAGGTATAAAACCACTACGCTGTATATACAGCGTAACAGCTGATTTCAAACGCAGCTTATACAGCTACCGGGTTGAAGGGGTTAAATTTGAGGCTTCTGGCCAATTATGATATTGTCACTCCCGGCTAAATTTGGATGCGCTGGGCGGTTTTGCAATTGGCCTCTAAATCGACCCAATGTCCTTGATTGGCTAAAATCTCAATCTAACCCATTATATTGGCCATAATTCAAATTGCTGAAGTCGAAGCGGCGCGCGGTGCGAGGGCATGGCGCGAGAGCGCTGTACGATAACTTAGACTACAGCTTGCGCTACAAGAAGAGGTGATTGACCTTGTTGTGCCTGTAAGTGGTTGTCTTTACTAACTACGGTCTCTGTAGCGTAGGCTTCATGGAGAGAGCAGTGACGCAGGGGCACGCACACCCCAACACAGTGCTCCATTGTTTGTACGCCTTCTACGAACATGAGTTGTCTCGGAAGCAGCTCGCTTTCGTATTCACGAAAAGTGAGACGCCAATCGGCAACTGGATCCGAACGTATGAGGCCACCGGAACGTTTGAGAGAGCGCAGACGAACGGAGCCAAAATGTTCACAGATGAGCACCGCAAATGACTGTGTGAGCTCTACTCGACACACCCACTAGCCTACCTAGACGAGGCACAAGAAACCTTCCAGTGCGCACACCGTATCACCATCTCGAAGTCCTCCGTATGGCGTATTATCCACGACTGTGGACTGACGTGGAAAGTATTGGAGCGACGTGCGATGCATATTAAAGACCAAGATGTGCTCCGATTCATTGAGGAACAGCATCATGTCGACTGGAGCCATCACAACCTTGTCTTCCTCGATGAAGTGTCATTTAATAATCGGGGGATGATCAGGAAGCGTGACTACTTGCTGAAGGGACAAAATTGGCAATTCGATGCGACTTTCAACGAAAACCACGGGCTTCTGTGTTGGTTTTCATCGGAGTTAATGGTCTAATTGATTGCTTTGACACTCAAGGCACGTTTGATCGCGTTGAGTTTCTCAAGTGCTACCAGGACTTTGCGTATACGAAACGCAATTTTGTTTGTCAATATCCAGGATCTCACTCCGTGTGGATCCTTGATGGTGCTTCCATACACAGACACCCGGAGATCGTGCACGTTTTATGGATCATTGGTATCGTGCCAATATTTCTGCCAGCATACTGCCTGTTCTTCAACCCTATCGAGTATATGTTTGGCTACGTGAAGAAGTTTTTCCAGCGGCACTACAATGAAAACAGCGGCCGCGATTTATTGCCGTTTGCAGTGCAGACATTTCAGCGATTTAAAAATTTCAACATGGCTAGAGGGTTTGCGCATTGCGGGTGGAACGTGCAAGGCCGCTTTTATCCCAGTAGTCCAATGTCGACGGAGAAGAGACAAACGCCTCAGTTTGGGGGGGAGTGTGCGGAGCCAAACAACACAGAAGATGAACTGGGATTTGATTTAGTTGATGAGGAATGTGGGGGTGATTAAAACGCCTGCCTACTCTTGGTGCTCGGTGTCTTCCGGGTTTTCCATCCGTGAGAATGGATCGATCACATCGGACACAGCCAGGAGGTCTACGTCAGCCAGGAAAGCTTGGATAATATTCCTTTTCGAAATCAAGGATTTCTTTTGAGCCTCCAATCGCAGTAGAATTCCGTTGACATCTTGATGGAGCTCTTCAATGTCTGCTAAACTTCCTTGCACACAATCTAGCGCCATTTCGCCAGACTTCGTAAGACCTTGAGCTCGATCCTGAACTTGTGATCTTGGAGCATGGAGGAGATGGATGAGGTGGCCGGTGGAGGGTCTGCAATTTGTTCCTGCCACGTGGAACGGTTCAGGTTTCGAGTGATGTAGTTTGTCCACAAGCGCCATCCAATTGTCGTTGTAGAAAGCGAAAAGCGCCAGTGCTCTTCCAATTGAGCAGCAACGTCACGAAGCGAGCCTTCAGCAGTAGCACCGGCGCGATCAGTCTGTTCAGGCAGGATGCACGCAGCTAAGAAGGCATCTCGATCTTTGGCTGTCGATAGTGCTGGTCCGTACTCAAAAATCTGCAAGATGGTGATCTTCTTCCGTGATTTTCTTAGCCAGTCATTCCAATCGAGCTCGTTCTTAGTGCTGTCAACTAGGTGCTTTCCCCGCTTAAATTGCATCAGAAGCTCCCAGTCGGCTTGCGCGAGGGACTCGACGGACTAATGCCCATCATCATTGACCGCTAGTCCTTTCACGTGCTCGCTAATCTCACTCCACAGCTTCTCAATGATCTCGTCAAAGGTGTCACCATTTGCGACGAAGTCGCCAAGTCTTTTGCCAGACTTATCTCGCTGGCTGACCGTCTTCTTGATAATAGGCCGTACAAGTAGCCGAAATCGCTTGGCAGACTGGATATCCTCCACATCTTCTGCTAGATTTGAAGCTGGCGATGACGCTGCGTGCCCGATACTGGTTCGCGAAGCCGGAAGAGGGTTCGACTGGACTGGCGATGAAAGCCCACTCGGTGATGCTGGCGGCGAGCTGCGATTGACTTCTGCTCGGGCTAAAGCTGCTGGTGCGTTGTGGACTTCTTCTATCGCCGAAGCTGCCGGCAAGTTGGAGTCATCTTCATCCCTGATCGAAGCTGGCAGCAGTCCGCAGTTGTCTTCGCTAGCTGGAGCTGCTGGTCTGTTGTAGTTCTCTTCTTCTCTGACCGGAGAAGGCAGCGAGCTGTCGTCGGAGCGCGATGATTCACGTGACGTTCGTCGAGAACTAAGACTATCAGGTGATGTGCTGCCTTGTGCTAATTCCGTCGATGTGCGTCGCTTTTTGCGGTTGGGAGTCGCATGTACTTCACGACGTGAGGCTCGGTTGCGTCGAGCCGATCCGTTGCTAGGCGGCATGTTTCCCCGCAGGTCGTCTTCAAGGTTGAAGTGGTTCCGCACGCGGGTTGAAGTGGCTCCGCACGCGGAAGTGCTGCCTCTGCACTTGCATTTCGTATGCTTTTAGATGGGATGAGCGATTGGCGGGGCGATTTGGCGGGGCGATTTGGCGGGGCGATTCATTCAATCGCCCAATCTAATTTCGAGTAGAGCTCACAATAACCTTACTTTAAGTTATCGAATGTCTCGCGAAATAACTAGCGTTTTTGAAGAGGTTATCGGTAATTCAAATATAAAAGCGTACACGGGCTAGCAGAACCTCTTAGCTGGCACGAAACCTTATAACCAATAAAAACTAATTTTCATTCGTAACCAAGTTTGCCGTCGACGGCTTGAATCCGATATATATCTATTAGTGCTTGTAGAGTAGCATGTCTTTCTTTACTAGAAGTGTTTGGAATCTTTGATCACGTGCTGTATTTGTATTCAACTAGGCAAGCTTAGAGTTCGCCACTTCCATTCGGAGGTGTATATCAGAAGTTATCGCGGGTTTGTTAATTCTTTAACGACAAGTATAACCACAATTATACCATTTTTTTAAAAGCTCAAAAACGACAGGTCCTATTAATATCGAGGTTTCCGAGAACAAAGAGAGAAGCTCGGAGGTGTGTGCCCGTCTCAACTATACCGTGCTGTCGCCTTAGACGGTATTTCGCTATACTTGCACGCGGCTCTCCGCATAGGCTTCCAGTGTGTATTTATCCAGCATTTACTACATGTACCATTGAATGTGGGCTTATATTATGTCTGCCTGGTTATAATAGTCTTGGCAGTATTATTGTAATACATGTACAGTACATTGTATTGCTGTGTGTTTTGCTCACTAGAGCTCATTCGTACATACAGAGTATGTGTAACAGTACCATTCTAGAATTCTGGAACGCTGTAGTACAATTCTGAAATGGAGTTTACACATGTGAATAGAAAACATCTGATGATTTGATCGCTATATATTTTCATAGTTTGCATGCGAAGAGATAGTAGCCATTATTCGCCCTATATGTTTGCTGAGATAATGCAAGACGTAAAATGCAGTTCCTCGGTCATTTCCGAATTTTCTTTCTACAATATTAGGCCACTATGGTACGCTCCCAAGACCGCCAAGACCGCGCCGCTGAGACGCTCAACGAGGCCGACTTTCGTGCCTCCACTGCCGAGTTATTTGAGCGGGAGGAACGTCGCAAGGCAAAGGTCGCTCAAATCGTCGTACGCAGCCACAGAGACGACAGTGACAAAGGGGACAACTCCGGCGTGGGAACTTTGCCGTCCGTCTTTGACTTCTGCTTACAAGCTGAAGGGCCCGATGGGGTGCTCAAGCTCACCAACTTTGCGCCAGAGGAGTTCGACCATGTTTGGGCAGCTGTGTACCCTCATTTGCAGGGGAAATGAAACGTGGGCCGCGGTAAAAAATGCCGCTACGCTGCGCGCGACGTTTTCCTTATGACGCTGAGTTCGCTCAAACATCTTGGAAAATGGGACACCGTTGCTCGAGTTTTCAGAATCCCGCCATCCACCTTTCAGAAAATGATCTGCAAGTTTATGGATTTACTGTCTCCTATTCTCTACGAAATGTACGTAGAGAAAGCGAATGACCAGTGGACACTGGGGAAGATTGTACGATCAGGGCATGCGTTTAAGTACTTCCCGTATGCTCGATATGCTACGGACGTTACCTTTCAGCATGCTAACAAACCCAGCGGTAACATGAGCGAGATCTTACGCTATTACAGTGGCAAACACCACTTGTATGGCTACAAAGTGGAGGTGTCGGTGCTGCCGAACGGTGTTGCGATTAATTGCACGGAGCACACCGGTGGGAGCACGCATGACGCTGAGATTTTTCGCAGGAACGCAGCATTTCATTCGCGAGCTCTTCACAAACACTCTAGTGATGCCAATGTGCGAGACGAAGGGAGACTGCAAGACAAGTATCCGAAAGAATGGGCGGTGTTAGTCGATAAGGGCTACCAGGGTATGGCGCGTGAGTACCGAGCAATTCACCCCATTAAAAGCGGGCGTCTGCAGCCGCTCTCGCTCGAAGACGCCAGCTTTAACGACGAGCTCGCGCATGACCGTGTCATTGTTGAGAATTTCTTCGGTAGATTGAAGTCTCTGTGGGGAATTTGTTCCGACAAGTGGAAGTTTGACGAGACCTCTTACGACCTATACTTTCGGGCTTGTGTCGCTCTTACAAATGTCAATATTCGATTGAGGCCTCTTCGGAACGATGACGGAGATGACAACACCAAGTACGACACTCGTTTGCGCGAAATTGGAGCAAGTACACTCGAGAGGCAAACAAGAAAGCGGAAGCGCTATCAAGCCAATCGACAGGCAAGGCTTCGTACGGCATACCGTCGGCGGACTAGTCTCTCATGCTCGATTTATATGGGAGCTGGCGAAGACTGTAGCGACGACGATACACAGCTGTGATATTGTCACCTATAAAAGCAAGATACGGAGTAGTATTTGTGAAGTTAGTACGAGTCAGCGTAATTATTGGAGCATTCGTTCCGATAGACTACCATATTCGTTAAGTGCAGATCAAAGCCAAAAACTACCTTGAATCTAACGATATACCAATCCAAAATACGAATTTACTACGAATTTGAGAAATTGTACAGTATTCTGTCATATTCCAAGTAAGTAATTTTGAGCCCTACTGTGAGCTGTGAAAGTGACGCTACATACAACTGTTGAGTCAGCTGTATTTACATTCCGATGTTAACGGGACACACACCCGTAATCAACAACTACTGTACACCTGTACAGTATTACATGTAATAAATCAATGCAGCATTCGTCTCCTCGACATGACAAGATTACTCTTGTTCAGCCTAAACTTCCGGAGTGAACGAGAGAGATCTACTCGCCACGTTCACAATATACATCAGACGCCGTGGTACTTGTTCATTTTCCAATTTCCTCGACAACGAGAAGAGCTACTAGCGCCCAGGACTGGACTCCAACTATGACCCGTGCACGTCTCGCTTCTGCTGCGATCGCCCTGGTGATTTTGCAGCTCAAACCGGTCATGGGATCTTCGCTACAAGATGACCCTGTAACTATTTGCTCCTCTTACGATCTCGGCGATAAGAACTTTCCTGGCCGTGGTACCGAGATTGAAGATAACGACAACTGCGTTGTCATTAAAAATGGGCGCTCGACGAAGGTAAAGAGCCGCAAGCTAGAGACCGCATTGGGTGGCGATATCAAGAAGCTAGAAGATTTCTTTGGCTCCAAGATGGAGATGAAGCTGAGCAATCTGCCCTCCTCAGCTACGTACAGCCCGTCGCCGTGGAACAGCCTGTTATGGCACACATACAATGATAGTATTAACTATCAGTGGAACGAGGGCCAGCCGAGTGCAACCGAGAAGTACGCGACGGCTTTCGGTCTCGATGTGAAGACTCTAATGGACAGCGTCTCCATCAGCAGTGGCGTTGACTCCATGAACTACAGCATCGTGTGCACATCGGACAGCGACTGCGATACTCCATGGGAGCATTGCGGTATTCGTGCGGAGGCGAGTTCAGGCTACTGCATCGACGCAGCGTACGGCTTGAGCCACGCGTGGGCGCCAGCTTCAGTTCTGGAGAAGGAGCCCAAATGTCCCGTGACATTCAGTGGCGTGACGTTCGAGCCCTTGGACATTAAAGCGCTGCTGATGGGAATTTACGACACCGCAAGCATTCCCACCGTATTTACAGGTGTCCGTTACAGTGGCGGGAACTTCTCGGTCGACAACCATGGTAGGAATGAGGATCCTGCGTACCGTGACCTGAACCCCGGATTTTTCCACATCGCTGCTACCAACATTCTTGGCAAGCATAAAGCCACCTTCATCGTCGACCGATACGCTAGCTACGAGGTGTGGAGCCAGCCCGTCGATGGCTTCACAGTGCATGAACAGAAGGTTATGACTCCGGAAGAAGCCGCTCAGACTTTCTATCGTCTCCAGACTTATCCGTGGAACGAGGCCGCCAAGAGTATTGTGCATGTCAAATCGAGTCTGTCGTGGAGCAATGCGACGTTTGCTGGTCGTCGCTCTGAGGTTGACGAGCAGACCGGCACCGGAGCGGATTACGAGTATCTTTTGGAAATGGACGACGTCGATCAGATCATAGGCGGTGAGTGGCTGAACAAGACGAACGACGAGCACCCAGATTTTCTTTGGTTCCCTGAACGGAAGCCAGCTCTGGACACCGTGACGGACACGGGCTTGAGTTACGCCAATGTGGTGATGCTGTTGGAGAAATCCGCAGCATGCTTCAACGCAACCGTTATGGTTAAGGCGCTTGCATGCACCAATTAGACCCAGGCGTATCTGTTGGCATCTCTCTATCCCGAAAAAGATTCAAAGACGCGTAGGAGTAAGCCCGTACGGTTTCGTACTTTAAAGAAGCATCGATGCACGTGCAGCTTCGACTACCGCAGCAGCTCCGATCAATGTAAAACTTGGAAGTGGTCGTGCAGTTTTTCTCCCCTTGCCTACTCTTTTTTATCCCTTCTTGATGTTGCGCTGGTGTCTTCTAATGCTCGCTAGTTAATTGCGCTGTGCCCATATCATGGTATGACTTTGCAATGCTGCTTGCTGCCCTTCGTTTATTTATGAATACGTGCACCCCGGACGCGCGCAGCTCCAGCCTCGTAGCATTGACATCACCACCTCGGCGACTACCTTGATAATTTACGTGCCTCAGAGGACGATCGCGATGGACGTGCATTTTAGCGAACGAGTAGCCCCAGCTTGCAGGGTACACCCACCGTCTTCAATGTGTATCCATGTGGTGTCTCCGCCAATCATCTAGCAAACCCCGTCAAAGATGAAAAATCAGACGATAGACGGTCGCAGATCCTGCACCCAGATTGCCATTCTCCGATCATCATCCGAAGAGCATGTCGCCGCATTGCCTCTCGCTGCTCGTGGCATTTGGCGTGTCCTTCACGGCCGCCGTGGAGGTCAGCGTGTGCCGCGATGCCACATATGACATCTCAGTGGATGCTACATCACTGTGTTCGGGTTCAGGCGCGGCACCGGCGGGTTGGAGCTGTCCGAAAGCGGGCGATGTGGCAGTGGCCGACTGCCTCTCGACTCTCGCATCACATGGAAGCGGGACCTGCGTGGCGCCCGAAGATGCCGTGTGTCAGGTAGTCAATGGAGATACGTGGGGCTGCGTGCTACCCTCTGTGGGCTGCAACACGCCAGTCGTGGCGGATAGCGCCTGCGAGACATGGGACTACAGCGGTGACGACACGGTGGACAGCTCCGGGTCTTTCGACGGCAATGAGGACTACGATGAGACCTGGTTCATGAAGACGACGGAGCTGAGGGAGCTCTATGATTGCAGCAAGAAGCCCACGCCAGCACCAACGACACCATGTCCAACCCCTGCCGCGACGGAGACCAACACGACAGAGGCGCCGACCGCGACCACAGCGCCGGCACCTACGGATAGTAGCGATACCGATCCAGTAACGTTAGCCCCTACACCTACGGTGACACCGATACCAATGCCTACGGAGGTCAATGGATCTTCTAGCGACGTAATGAGCGACGGAGTGGCACAAAACAGAGAAACAGAAGTAGGAGACGAAGAGAGTGCAGCTGGAACCCACACCGTAGTGGCTTTCGCTGCTGCAGATGCTGTGAGCTTTGGGGGACTGAGTAACGAGGTGGTGGCAGTGATTGCAGCGGTGGCGGCTTTTGTTGCTGTCATTGTGGCTGCTGTCGCCATTGTTTACGCCAGTAAGAGGCACGCGAAGGAGGATGTGGAGGAGGGCGGAGAGAAAGATGAATCTTCGGACGAAGGTGAAGAGAAGGAGGGGGACGTGGGTGAAGACGCTGAGGATGAGGCAGAATCCACCACGTATCCGGTGGCCCCTCCGACACCCGCGGTGGTGATGGGTGAAATGGCGACGACACCAGTCGCGGCATCGGCGAAGGCGAAGGCGACCTCTCCTGTGACGACTCCAGCAGTGACAAGCTCACCGGAGGCGACGGTGGAGACATCGTCTGATCATGTATCTGAGAGTACAGACGGCGACAAGGCCACTGAGACCTCTGACACACCCTCATCCCAGGAGACGATTGCTAAGGACGATTGATATCTATGTGAACGTATTCATGGCAACGACCCGAGTCAATAGTGTTTCCTAGCTCTATTTGAGACTGCGTAAAACAAACTGATACTATTGTTACTGGCGGAAAGCAATTAGTCGCTTAACCCTTTTAGGACCGAAGCCTTAGCGACATACCGGTAGTATCTGGGCTCCATTATTTATCAGGAATCCTTCTTTAGCATAAATAAGGACTTGGGCAGCTACACTGTAGTGCGAACACATATTAAATACACAATGGCATGCACAATGATCAAACAATAAATAAGAGCATAATGTAGAGCGTTTCAGCATCATTTTAAAAAATGCACAACCTGTCGAAATCACACCGTTTCCGTGCAGTAATGACTCCCTTTTGGGTACTTTGTCCGAAATGAAGAGTGAGCGCCCCAGCGACTTGTGATGCTTAGCGTTTTGCAAGTTAATTTCCACTGAAAATGCCGTGGTTTGCCGCGAATTGCATAATAATAAAGAAATCTTTTCATAAATTATGGTAGATTGGCTTTTAGCAAATAAACAAATAAAACTTATTGCATTTGTGAAGTCGACGAAATAAATATATTTATGATTTCATAATAAGTTATTGCCAAGATCTTGCCATAATCGGGACCGGCTTCGAATTCGACGTTGCAAGCGCGCTAGCGGTATGTTTTGCGAACCCAACCAGGGATGCAGTGGCAGGTATAAGCGCGAAGTGGTCACGAGGCTCGAGCTGAGGGGCATTGCTAATACCGAGAGCCCCACCTAAACGAAATAAGAGTAGGTGCCCGCAGTAATTGTCTAAGATCGTGTCATTCAGCGCCACACTGGCTGACTGCTAGCCACTCACATGGCACAACACGTAAGAGCATCTACGAATCGCAGCTTCCTATTATACTACATGATAATGAACGGGCTGCAGAATTCATTCGAAAGAAAGCCGTGAAACGAGGTTACCATGGCCAACCGGCTTGCTATTCTTTTTGATACAATTAATGTAGAATGAAACTGTTTGATCGCCAAGCGTTACCGTACTGTACTTCGAAAGTTTCCGCTGATATCATCGAAAGAAAACTCGTAAGAATTGTGTGGTGGCCTGACCATGGATTTTACGGAACGGGTACAGTAGGCAACGCAATTAGTGTCAGTTCAGAATTAGCGTCATACGGGCAAAAGTGTCACTCTAATTTTCGCGTGCACAGTAACAAACAGATTGAGAACTATAATAGTGTCACTGAGCTGACCCTTCTAATCTGGTGGAGTGGGCTTGAGTCCGTCTTCGACGAATATATCGAGCAAGGGATAGCTGGACGAATAAAACGCTGGAGGTAAGTCTGAGCGACAGCGGCACCAGAATCGATATTGACTCAAATTTAACCTCTCATAAATTAGAGTCAGCTCAAATGTAGCGAAACAATCATAGGCAAACCTCACACAAATTTGCGATAGCACCTCACGGTGAGTACTGTACGGCAGGAATGAATACAGATGAGCCCTTCGGTACTCTTGGAATACCTTCTGTTAGGAATAAAAATCGGGTCCAGGGAAAATCTGGAAAACAAAAATGGAAGTTCCGTATTTGTGCCGATACCGGTACCGGTATCAGAAGAGACCAAGTACTGGTTTTGTTCGGTTTCTACATCCACAAGAAATCCACTCGATTGTTTCAGAGGCTCAGAGATTGAGCCCTTTTTGATAGACGATCGCTCCAGCTGCAAATGCCACAACATCACACTTACAAGTTAATCAAGCCTTGGCTTTTGTGGAGTTCATTGCCACCCCCAACCGATATTAAATAGTACGCAGAGCAGGATGACCTGCAACTTGCAACATGCAGGTCATCCTGCAGTGCGCGGCATTATGTGGCGTGCTGAACACTTTGTGCCAGATGCCGAATTGTCACCTGCAGCAAAATTTGGCCCCAGAGTGGTATATGTGGCGATCGCCACTCGAAACCTCAAGGATTGGTCCGTCTATCCCAATTGTCGGCCGTTTATCGCAAATCCGGCTCCTCATTTCAGCATTTACCGCTTCCTGCAGTGTGTCGATTGAAAACGGCCACCTTCGCTCTGCGCGGTACATACATCAACAGGATTACAGGCCAACAGGATAAGGATGTTACGTACACTTCCGCTGCTGTTTGCAGTGTTAAGCGCGTCGACCAGCGCCTCCGTGGATGTGAGCATATGTCGCGACGCCACGTTCAGCCTTTCGATCGATGCATCGACGCTGTGCGCGGGCTCTGGCTCCGTGCCCGCAGGCTTTAGCTGCCCCAAGGCGGGTGACGTGGCCGTGGCTGACTGCCACTCGTACCTCCCGTCGTTCTTGGATGGAAGCTGCGTCGCCCCTGAGGACGCTGTGTGCCAACTCGTGAACGGCGACACGTGGGGCTGCGTATTGCCCACTGTGGGCTGTGACGGTGTCGTGGAGTTCGAGCCCAAATGCGAGACCTGGGAATACGATGGAAACGACACCGTGGACCTGGACGGCTCTGGATCGTTCGACGGAAACGAGGACTACGACGAGAGCTGGTTCGTACAGACCACCGAGCTGCGCGACCTTTACAACTGTGGAGAGAGACCCACACCAGCACCCACGACGCCACAGGTGACGCCTGCCGCCACCACGCCCGCGCCCACGCCGGCCGCTACCACACCTTCGCCCACGCCGGCCGCTACCACACCTGCTCCCACGCCTGCCGCAACCACGACGGCTCCTAAAGCCACACCTGCGGCCACTACGACTGCCCCGAAGGCAACACCTGCATCTACAATCCCGTCACCGACCCCTGCGGCGACCAACACGACTGAGACGCCAACAGCGACGCCAGCGGCGACCAAAACGACGACGCCGACGGTCACTCCAGCAGCTACGACGATCGACGAAAGCTCTTCTAACAGTGGCTCCGAGGACGCAGAGGTCGGAGACGACGACACTGAGGTGGGCGACGATGACGGCACCACTTCGGACTCTTCGCCGGTCCAGCTCTCGGCTGGTGACGTTACGGGCACGGGGGGAATCAGTGCTGCTGCTATCGCCGGTGTGGCAGCAGCGGCCGCCGTCGTTGCGGTAGCTGCAATTGCCGCTGTGTACGCCAGGAAGAAACGCATGGCAAACCAGCAGGGTGACGCTGTGGCACGTCAACGCAGCGGAAGCCTCGAGTACGAGATGGTTTTGACGCCACCCAATGCGATCACGACGCCGGTCATGATTACGTCCCCCAGAAGTTAAGGAAGAACAGAGCGAGCTCATAGATGAGCCATCAAGACTACAGAAAGCTACGACCAACGTGTCCATTGACACTACGATGCGTAATGCAATTTTTCTAGCTGCATCAAGATGCAACAGACCAGAGGAAGCTGAAGAGAAAGAATCAAATACCATTATGTGTCTAAAATGACCTGTATAAAACAAAACTGTCTACTGCGTCGTAAAGGGGCTTGCGAATGTAGGAGGCGCGATGCCAACGATGTTGCCAAACTGTTCGCTAAACAAGTTCTCGGCCTCTGAGCCCAATTGCTGGCGAGCGGCACGACGTTTGAGCTTGCGCCACTGTTTGGCCTTCCGTCGAGCGGCCAGAGCTGTCTGCGGGTTCAGAGCGTCCTGTGCCAACTTGGCCGCCAGCTCCTGCGTTGACAGAGCAGCCTGGGGGAACGTGAAGTCTGCTCCATCGTCGACCATCTCCGTGTCGGATTCCATGTCCGAATCCGAGTCCGAGTCGCTATCGCCCAGCATTTGGCTCATGCGAGCGGAGGCGGGCAAAGGCTCAGTTGCCGTGGCATCGGGCCCCATCGTCACGTCGCCACTACTGGTAGAAGCCACGGGAATGGAGCACTGCGGACCGCTAATAGCGCCCTTGGAAGCGTCAGCGTCTGGCAGGAAGATGCTCGTCGGGTTCAAATCCTCGTCGGCGACGTTAAATTCCTGTCCGAACGACGTCACCAGCTGCGTGTCCAGCACCTGAACGCTCTGGTCCGGAGGCGGAGTGAAGTATGGCAGTTTGCCTCGGTTCCAGTCCTGCAGCACAATGCGAGCAGCCGCCTGACGGTCGGGGATTCCTCCCTTGCCCAGTTTTCCCTTGGACTGCGCCACAAGCACCAAAAACTGAACCGCATCCTGGAAACACTTGGAGACTGTGTCCACTGGCAATTGGTAAAGCTCTGCCAGTTGTTCCGGCTGGCAGCGCGTCAGCAAAACTTGCACTGCTCCAACGGGATCCGCCATCGATTCCGTGTTGATGCAGTTACGCAGTAGCAGCGCGCTCGAGTCCGAGTGGTCGAACACGATACCGGGGCAGTCCAGCAACTTGATCTTACTATCGATATGCACCTCCTGCATGACCTTAGTGTGCCCTGCTGTGCTTGACACACTAGCGGCCTTGCTACGTTTGAGCGAGTTAATCACTGAGCTCTTGCCAACATTAGGATATCCAATAACTCCAACCGTAATCGCCGTCTTGACACCGTGACTGCGGCAGTAGTTCTTGAGCAGCTGCATGAGCGCGTCTGTGCCTACGGCTTTGCTGCCACTGACAGCCTCACCCGCCGCTTTGTCTGCCCGTCCAAAGTTGGCACTGAGGTGTTTGGACTGATTCTGTGTGGATGCCTTGAAGGCCACAGTGGGGTAGAAGCCCCGCAAATATTTGAGCCAAGGCTGCAGCACATGCGGAGGCACCAGATCCACTTTGTTGAGCACAAGTACCAGCTTCTTGCCGTGGCGATTACCGATAGCGTCTTCCATGTCGAGCGTACGGCAGCCCATGGGGTCGCGGGCGTCAAGCACCTCGAGGATGACGTCGGCCTTGTCAACCACCTTCCGAAGCTCCTTCATGTATGCGCGGCGACTTGCATCGTTAATGACCAGCTCATCTTGTGTCTGATTCTGTGTCTGCTGGGTCTGATTATGTTCAAACTGCTGCGAACTCTGGGCAGCACGACCCGCCAGCTCTGCTAGACTCCCGGAGATGACCCCGCGGTTGCGTCCGACCTGCTGGCTGCGAAGCTGCTCGCGTTTTTGTTGCAGCTTCTGAGCGTTCTGCTGTTTACCCACAATCTTCTTGGGAGCTGTACGGTTCTGCTGGCCAATTTGGCTCTTTCCACCACGAAGAGCCTGTGCTGCGATGCCCTGACGCTTGGCGCCGCGACCGCGCGGAGGAGGCTGCTTGCGACCCATGTTGAAAATGCCAATAGCGGTAGTGACGGCTGGAGGAGAGCATAACGCTCTTTTTGACCAGTGAGAAGACGAGAGCTGTCAGAGTAAAAGTGGTGTGGCTAATCGAGTTTGAAAGGTGTGTCCATTGAAGATCTTTTCACTGCCGTTCGTTACGTGTAAGACGCAACACGACCGTAGGCGAAACACGATAGTGGTGGTTAACGCGAACGCTGCTCCCGCGCTGTATAAATAAAGCTAAGGGCGTCGCTGGAATCCAAGCTGGATATTTACCATATATTTGATAAGTGATGACCATCACTTCTCGTCACCTGCTAGCGACGAGTGGTGTCGATTGTATAAGACAGTGAAGCCAAGCACGAGCCGCTGCGCCTAAAAATACGCGCTTGAAGCGCACAAAGATCACGAGCCGCAACGTCACCTCTGCTTGGGCGTTTGGGCCTCAAATTGAGGAGGAATTCTTGTCAGCAGATTGCAAGCCGCCTCTCTCAACGTCGAGTCCTACCTGCGTATTTCTCAATGACAATGTTGGATTCTGTGGTGCCACCCAAGCTGCCCATCAGTGAGATTGAAGTGACTCGTACACCGAAAGTGATGCGGTTGGCCAAAATGGTGTACGATGAGCGCTCTCCACGCTTTCTGCGCCACCTTCAAGCGCTCGGCCACCCAAGCAAGAGCACTTGGACAACCGCCGAGCGTATCTGCTCCGAAATGACAGCCACCGAAATGGATTACGTATCGGACATCACAGCTCTTGTGGACCGCTTTCTTGATCCTCTAGCTGCTTTCGCTGACAAGCATTGTACGACGAAAGAGGAGCTTCCAGCGTTTACAGCCCTTCACTGCGCTGCTCACGTTATCCTTGGGGTCCACAAAGAGCTTCTCAAGCTCATGGAGCCGCCTCAGCAGCGTCGCTTTTTCACTTTCGCGAACAATTCTGGATCTGGTCCACTGGAAGCCGTGACGCGCGTTACAACAGCGTTCGCTTCCACGATCGAGTACATGAAGGTGTACGCTATTTACTGCGCCAATTACTTGC
The DNA here is from genome assembly GCF_000142945.1 of Phytophthora infestans T30-4. Lineage (NCBI taxonomy): Eukaryota > Oomycota > Peronosporomycetes > Peronosporales > Peronosporaceae > Phytophthora > Phytophthora infestans. Next base: position 1,619,963 of record NW_003303731.1, on the reverse strand, counting down.
CTGCCACGGAAGAACTGAAGGCTCACACTAAACTCCTCGATGCCTTCACGCTGTCTCAACTTGATCCGGACAGCAGCGAAACGTTTGATGCAGTATCTGACCTCATTAAGCCCGTGCAACGGATCTGCCGATACTCGCTGCTTTTTCGCTCACTTGTGAAGAATGCCACATGTCCCGATGAAGTAGAACTAGCGGAGGAGGCGCTGGAGAGCGTTCAGCGCGTCTCGGATCTAGTCAACGCTCGTGTCCGTGACGCCGAGAACAACGTCCGCTTGTTGTCTATCAGCGACAGTATCGACAACGCCAAGCTTTCCTCCAAACTCGAGCTGCTGCGGCCGGGTCGTAAATTTCTGTGTGAAATGCCCGCTGCAGTGCAGGTGATGGATCGACGCGCACGTTTAGCCCGCGTGCTCCACTTGCGTTCTGCAAGGTTCGATCCGAACCGTTCGTCTCTGCAGCACTGCGATACGTTTGGTGTGAACAGCGAGATGGAACTACTTGAAGGCAACAGCGAGAACGAACGAGAGGAGTCTGCATTGAGAGACAGTCTCACCTCCAATGGACAAGAGCGCAACAAAGACCGACAACGAGTAATTCTGCTGTCAGATGCGCTGCTGATTGCCCGAAGAAGTAACTTTTATCTACGGGTTCGTCGACACATTTGTCTTTCGTGTGCTACGGTGGTTGAAGCTCACGAGGCTGATGGCGACGATGACGAATCGGGTGCGAGCTCAAAATCCTTCGCTCTTTTGGCATCGAAGAGCGGGCGTTGCAATTGCCACAACTTGAGTCCGAGCACGCTTAAGAGGCCGGTTAAAAGACGCTACTCCCTTTCAAGAAGCACCTCACAGATGACTGTCGAAGGCGATGCTCTGGAAACTCCGTCGCCGGCATCGCAGCCTCCACCAAGACTGCACCGTAACGCTCGGCAGTACATTGTGCACTGCGAGAGTGAGCAAAAGAAAAAGGAATTCATCAAACTGCTTCGAAAAGCCATCGCACTAAACGCTCGCTCGGGAGAGCCACCACGCTCTTGCGTCAGTATCGCAGCTACGAATTTGTCCGTAAAGCTGTGGCAGTCTATCAAGCAGCGAGACTTCTCGCATACATTCTCCTTGGGCTACGGCAGCTTACTGCGCCGCCAAGCAAATACCGACTGCCATGAAGCGGTGAACGCAAGCACATACGAGTCCAATTCGGACGAACCAATTCACCATAACGAGCGTCTCCTTCGATCCTCTCGGTCGGCACCGTCAGGAGCTGCATAGCATAGCAGTACACGGTATACTACATGCACTGTAGTAGAACTATGTAGTCGTCCCATTTTCGTTTATTACAGGAAGATGGGGCAAAAGAAATCTTATTTGTCTATATGCACGTTCCTACAAGTGTATCTACACTGAGGTCTGCGATGGAGTTCATCTTCAGCCTCACTTTATCAAAAATGAATAGTTGGCCTTCTCCGTCTCACGAGGTCGCGGTTGAGTGGAATTCATACTTAGTGGGGGGTCACAGACTCCTTGGCGGGCGTCGGCTGAGCCACCTTCGGCTCGGTCATTTCTTTCTTCACCGAGACGGGGGCAGCTGCTGGTTCTTCAACAACAGTCTTAGGCTGGTCAATACCCGAGTCTTCCGCCTCAGCACCGTCCTCTGACGTGGTGCTGCCGTCCGATTCGTTCTCCACGTTGGCTTCCGTCTGGTTGTCCACAACGACAGCGGCGACTGGCTCGACGGGCTCCTTGACGACAGCAACGGCCTGATCAGCAACAGCCGGTTCCTCCGCGGGCTCCTTGACCTTCTCCTCAGCCTCCTCGCCGAGCTTGCCATCAGTGGCGACTCCCTCTTCAATCGCAACCGTAGTAGGCTCCTCCTCTTCACCTGCCGCGTTCGCAGCAGTAACCTCCTTGCTTTTAGTGTCAATGGCCGCTTCCGTCTCGACAGGCTCGTCGACCGAATTCACAGGCTCGGCAACTGCAGCGATATCTTCGACAGGCTCCACGCCCGCATCCTCAGTAGATTGAGCGACCACAGCCGACGCAGTATCAGCAATATCGCCCACTTCGACCGTCTCAAAGTTGGCAGGTTCCTCCTTTTCGATGGCGCTCGCTTGATCAGCCTCAACGCTGAGCGATTCAGTTGCCGCAACTGACGCTGGCTCGGCCTCAGCTACTTCCTCCTCTACGGACTCAGCAGTCTCCACTTCGACGATGGGCTCCACCTCAGATGTGTCGATGGTACCGGTCTTTACCTCTGTAGAAGGCTCAGTCGCGGTAGTAGCCTTGCTCTCACCAGGTTCATTCACTTGTTCAGCGTCGGTTTCCGTCTCGTTTGGCTCCTCCTTGACAGCGCCAACTGCAGTGTCTTCAGGCACCACACTCGCCTCCTCCTTAACATCATCAGATGCGTCGATCGCGGTTGGAGCAGCCTCCGTCTCGACAGGCTTCTCCACTGCGCTCTCGGTGTCAGCAACGTCTGCCACAACTGCATCCTGGACGGGTTCAGCTGCCTTCTCTTCTGCGACGTCTTCAGCGACATTGATGTGGGTTGTCTCCACAAAAGCGGTCACCTCCTTGACGGGTTCAACAACTTCCTTGATGGGTTCAGCAACTTCCTTGACGGGCTCCTCGACAACAATGACGGGCGCTTCCACGCTAATCGGCTCCCTGTCAGCCACAGGTTCTTCAACAATTTTCTCCTCAGCAACGTCAACGGGAGTTACAGCCTGGTCATTATTACTCGCCTCTTCGACGACCACAGGAGCGACAGACTCCTTAGTATCAGCGGCGGCTTCCTCCACAACCTCAGCCGAGTTCTCCGCGTTCGAAGCAGCAGCAACAGGCTCCGGAGCAATGTCCTCGCTCTTGCTCTCAGCCGGATCCTTTACATCTTCGGTGGTCGCAACAGGTTCCTCGGTAGTCGCAGCTGGCTCTTCCGCTTTCTCAGCAATCGCATCGGCAACCGTTTCGTCGTCCTCGACAACCTCGTCACCCGCAGGCTCCTCCTTCACCTGAGGCACGACGGCAGCCGTCTCCACGACCGGTTCAGCCACGGCTTCTTCCTTCTCAGCCTCCTGAACTGGCTCCACAGTCTCCTCCTCAGTCTTGGCTACAGTCTCCTCGGCAACAGCGTCCACGACCTTGGGCAGCTCAATCTCCACGACGGCAGATTCAACGGCCGACTCAGCGGATTGCTCGGCTACAGGCTCCTCGACGTCCAGCTCAGTCTCGACCTCCTTCTGCTCCACCTCGGGTGCCTTCTCGGAGGCCACAGCCGCCCTGGTAGACGCCACGTTGGGCTCCGTCGAGACACTTGTAGGCGCGCTCACTGTCGGGTCGATGAACGAAATGTTGAAGGACGAGAAGTTGGCGCGCACACTATCGGGAACGTCAACGGCAGTCGAACTGGGCGCCTGTTCGGTAGCAGGCGGCGCGCGCGTGTCGATCACGGGCGCGACGGGCTCCAACGTCTTGGGGGCTTCATCCACGTGGTCGTCCTCCTCCGTCTTGGGCTGTTTCTCGTCGACTTTTGGGGACTCATTTGCCTTCAGCTCTACAGCCACAGACTCGTTCTTCTTCGGACTGGCGACTGGAGCTGCCGAGGCATCGGCGGTGGGGTTGGCTACGTCGGCGGGCTTGGACTGGCTGCACCCCATGGCGGACTATCAATCTATCTGTCGATCTGCTCACAAGGCTGCTGTTCTCGTTGTGAAAAAGCGACCGCCTTTGGCGCTGGCTCACGAAAGCAAGCGACGTGACGAAAGAAAAGTGCATGTAGCATTGGCTCGTTTGACAAACCTCTAATCGAAGGTATTATAAATTGATGAGGGAAATACAGAAGAAGAGAGATTTCAAATCCAGTTAATTAAACAGCTGTTAAAGACGCTGATATCGATATAGACAGGCATCGGCATACAGAGACCCCCGGGTTGCAGATGGATACATGCTGGGAAAGCGCTGCTGCTTCAATATCAATTGCATTTTTCTCATGGCTTCGCTGATACCCGCGCGCCACGCGCCGCCGGCGCCAAAATTTCTATCACTGCGGCTGTGCAAATGGCAATTTGCTACATGCTTATTAAAACACAGGCTGTGTTACACAGCGGTGTCTTTCGAGCATTAATGCGTGTATTGTAGAAATTAAAAGGACCGGTATTCTTTTTTCATCGGACTACCCTATTGCATGTGGTATGGCTCGGAAATCCTCTGCCGCAGCGAAACGGCAGGCGGTTTAGATTAGCGGCTAATCATTCGCCCAAACTCAAGTACATGTATACATATGTACAGGGGGAAAAAGATAGCCTGTACATGTATATCGCCGCTCCTAACGTGGGAAAAAGATAGCCTATCTGATTGGTAGTAATTTGAGTGAACGAGACACTTTCATTGGACAGCCGTACGTCCCAAAATACTGTACTGACTATTAGTATGATATTAATAGTTCCTGCTTGACCTTTCAAATTTTCAAATTTTTCGTAAAACAATGCTTTAAAATGTAAATAATGTCATGCGAAAGTCGACAATAAAGGTCGTAAGGTTCTACCTGAGTCGAACCTCTTCACCTGCATTGATTGAGTTCAAATGTCGTAGCTATCTATACTATATACAAAGCGTTTCTTCTCATGCACACACTTATTATAGCGGCAGAAAATGAAGGGGCTAGTAATCAAATCCCCATGGGGGGCTCAATTTTGATAAAACCAGATATGACATTTAGATATGTGATAAAACCGCCCATTTTGAGTATGATTTTGGTGTTAAAACCGGCTAATTCGCAGTAGTTTTGTCGCTACAGGCTCCCCAAAAAGGTGTCTCCAAGGAACTTTAAACGGGGAAACAGTTGCTATAATGCTGATATTCTATTGGTCAAGAGTGTGGAAAGGGCAAAACAGTTGTACAAACAGGCGTTAAAAATAAAACGTTCAAATGAAGCTCATGAGGAAGATGGTGGGTAATCACTCTTTAAATATATACAAATCCTTCTTTTTAAATGTGGATGGTACATTCTACTAGCGAAAGCATAAAATTGTAAGATTTTCATATGATATCACAACAGAGCAGTTTTAACCCTACATGGGCCAAAACGACAAGCGCACCTCGGCGAAATTGGTGTCTGGGTCGAGGTTCCATGCCCAGAGCACCCGAAAAACTGTGCTTTTCCCAAGGCGCGTCGCCTCTTTAGTTCGATCGCGCGAGTCCCACCCTCCACTTCTGCCTGCTTTGGCCTCGGCGACGAAATAACCATATACATTGCAAACTAGGGTTTTCTCGCCCGGACTGAGCTGGTGTCTGCGTTGCACTGCGCTTCCTGAAATGAAAGAGATGAAGAGTCTTAATTTATGGAAGAAGGAACTACGAAACCTCAGCTTTCTATCCGCGCCCTTTGCACTTAATTTAAGGCTATTTTGGTGAAGTTATCGCCGATTATCCAAAGAAGATAATAATTTATTTCGGATTAGCTAGCCCCATCATTTTCTGCCGCTATAATAGTTGGCAATGAACTGCTGGAAGACGGCACACTCATGAAGCTCTTCGTGCTGCGAGATGTAGTAAAGGAATTCACCGAACGCCTTCTCGCGCATCTCGATCGTCTTTTTGCTACGTCGGCCTCTCAGAAACGTCCCCACCGTTGGCTTGGGCAGCTCGGGCATGTCGTGTGTAGCCGGGATATTCAAAGCTCGGAGTCGTTCGGCTAGTAGCTTGAACTCCGAGTAGCGCTTGGGGATCGACATGGATTGCTCTCCGGTCGCGCTGTTGACTGTGTAGATGTGATACATGATGACGCTGTTGGCCCGTGTGACGCCCAGAATCTCGTACGTCAAGTGCTCGTGGGGAAGAAGATGGTTGGAATCGCGCTCAGGTGTGTTCTGCGCTGCTGTGGCATCATCTTCGACTACTTTGGTCGTCAGACTCGTGGGTGCCGTCTCCACTGTAGCCTTCGCGGTGTCTTCGTTCGTCACCGCGGTATTTTCTGCCTGCACGGTGGGGGGTTGGGGGGAGATGGAAGACATCTTTCTCTCCGTCGACGTAGGCTCTTCGTTCGGGTTGTCAGCTGGCGATTCCTTGGACTCTTCGAGAGTGGCGTGCGTCTCCTTCGTCGCAGACGCCAAGTCGCTCGTGTCGTCTTCAAGTTCGTTGTTGGTATCAGGCTGTTCGGTCGAGACAGGCTCTTCCTTGACCATCTCGAAGGCTTCGACTGCCTCGTTGGTAGTGAAGTCAGCAGTGGCCACAGCAGCGTCGTCAGTCTCAGCTGCTGTCTCCTCAGCGTCCGAAGGCGTACTGTCAGCTTCGTCGTCTCTTAGTTTGTTGTCTTCCGGAGTTTCCATCGACAGGATCGACGTCTCGGCAGCTTCGTAGGTCGTTGTGATCGTCTGCGTTTCGCGAGTCGAATCGGACGCAGCATCGTCGACATATTCAACTGCATTCTCGTCGGCGGCCGGCGGTTCTTCAGCAGCTTCAGCTTCTCCAACTTCTTCTTCTGCGGTCTCCACCTCCACCGCTTTGGGTTCTTGCTCAGCAATAGCCGTCTCCACTTCAGCTTCCACGGCAGGAGACTCCACGTCTGCCGGCTTCTCTTCAATGTGTGACATCGCCGACTCATCTGCAGCAACGGAGCCTTCCTCTCCTTCAATCTCTTCGGTGACAGCGTCAGCCTCGACTTTGGCGTTAGGAGTGGTCTTCTGGTCTTCGGCCTCAGCACCTGGGGCTTCGTCCACAGCAGTCTCGCCAGCATTCTCTGCGTCATCGGCTTCCAAGGTTTCCACCTCCTCGACTTTCTCTCCGGCTGCGCCAGCCTCCTCTTCGACAGCAGCAGGAGTTTCGGCAGCGGTGGCAGCTTTGGATGCCTCGTCAGTTGTCTCTTCAGCCTTGGTCTCTTGCTCTTCTGCCACCACTTCCGTCTCTGCTTCCTCCTTGATCGGATCAACGTGGGCTGGCTCTTCAACAGACGTATCGACGGCCTTAACCACATCTCCACGGGGACGACTCGTAGGTGGCGATGAGAGCGGTGACGAAACTCGGGATGACGCTCGAGAAGAAGAGCGCGAGTTGGCAGCTTCCTCTGCCTTGTGCTTGGCAAACTGCTCAAAGCGGCCGATGAGCATGGACACCGCACTGATTGGCTTCGTGTCCACCTCAAACTCTGCCTCCGCCACGTTCTCGCTAACTGGTGGCGAGGTGGTTGGCATCTCTTCAATCACAGCAGCAGACGGTGTCTCAACAGGCTTAGACTCGGCGGGTTCGACGGCAGCTGCAGCAACTTTGACAGCCTCCACCAGAGTGGCAGCAGGAGTTTCTTCAGCAGCCTCTTCAACGCCCTCTTTAGCCTCCTCAGTCACAGCTTCATAGTCGGCAGCTGGCTCGACATCGACGCTTGTCTGCTCTTTAGGCCCATCTTGGGCCGGCTCGGCAACAGCTTCCGTCGTGGAAGTGGAAGTAGGCTCAATCCCTTCCACTGCTTCGGCGAATTCGTCAGTGCTAGCTTCAGTTTCTGTCGCTGTAGCGACGGGCTCAACCTCGATATTCTCCTCCTCTGTACTTGGCTTCGCAGCGTCGTCTTGATCAACAACCGCCTGATCCGCTACCTCATCGGCCTCCACGTTGACGGTCTCAGTTTTGACGTTAGCAACTTCTTGCTCGGTCACATTCTCTGTATCAACGGCAACACCGTCGGCCTCCAAGCTCTCGGTCTCAACGCCTGGCTTATCATTCAGTTCTTGCTCGACAACACTCTCTGTTTCCTCATCCTTCTGGATCTTCCTGGCAGCGTCTTCCTTCGAGGCCTTGGCCTCCGGTTCAGCTGCAACCTCCTCAACAACCTCGCCGACGACGTCATCAACCACAGCCTCAACTACCTCGACTGTCTCTTCAGCAGCCGGTTCAGACGTATCAACCTCCGTGGAAGCTTCTTCGGTCACCGCAGTGCTCTCCACGACGTCGTCCGCTGCAGACTCACTGTCGGCAACGACTTCCTTAGAAGTTTCCTCAGAGTCCGCAACTTCAGTCAAGTTATCGGCGGCCGAAGCTTCGTCCAGTTCGTCGGCATTACTCTCAGTGGGGAGTTCTAATTCAGTCGCAACCTCCTCCTTTTCAGCAACTGCGTTCGCGACGGTAACCTCGTCAACGACTGCCTCAGTCACGGTAGTCTCGACTGTGCTAAGAACGTCAGTCTCGGCAGGCTCGTCAACCGGACTCTCAGTCACTGCGCCGATATCTTCGACGGGATAGAGCTCCTTGTCGTCATCCTTAGCGGAATCACAGGCGTCCTCCACCACGGCCGACTCAGCATCGTCGACAATCTCAACGTCGGCAGCTTTCTCCAGTTCGGCGGCGCTCGCTTGAGTAGTTTCGGCCACAGACGCTGGTTCGGGCTCATCTACTTCTTCCTCGGTGGGCTTAGTCTCGGTAGTCTCGTTCTTTACCAGTTCAGCCACCTCATCCAAGGTTGTCTCCGTCTCAATTATCACCGCCCTTGCAGCGTCGTCGACCTTCACAGTAGCCTCTTCCTTCACTTCATAGGATGCTTCGGTCGGGGCTGGAGCAGCCTCCGTCTCGACAGACTCCTCGACAACATCCTCGGTGTCAGCAACGACAGCGCCATCATCGACAAGTCCAGACTTATCAGCTTCATCCTTAAGGGGTTCAGCTATCTCTTCCGCTGCAGTAGACTCAACCTCAGTATCATCAGCCACCTGTACAGTCTCGACCTGGACGGCGTCCTCGTCTTCGAGTGCCTCGGATTGAGTAGACGCCACGTCACGGGATTCAACGGAAGTCGACTCTGGCTCAGCTGCTGCCTTTTCTACAGCTTCAGCAACATCAACAGACTCTAGCTCAGCCTTCTCGACAGAGACGGTCGTCACCATCGAAGCTTCCTCTTCAGCAGGTTCTTCTCCCTCCTCATCCACAGCAGTCTCCGGCTCAGTTACATCGTCATTGACAAGCTCGGATGCAGCGTCTTCGATCGCCACGGAAACCTCCTCGTCAGAAGTTTCACCCACCCGCTCAGCAGGAACATCGTTGACGGCATCCGTCGCTGCAAAACTAGGCTCCGCGGCCACTTCGGCGTCAGTCTTGTCTTCGTTCTCCTGCTCCTTTACGGCATCAACGACGCTGTCATCCGTAGACTGCTCTGCACTGGTAACCTTCTCATTGCGCTCGACCTCCTGCTTGGTCTCCGCTGAGCTGTCAGTGTCGGACGATCCATCCGCTTCCTCGGTCGTCAACGTCTTCTGCTCATTCGACGCCTCCGTCTCCACGCTTCCAGTCTGACTCGCACCCGTTCGGTGCTCACTCTCCATAGCCGCCGTTTCCATCGTAGGCTTTTTGTCTATCGGAGTTTCTTGTAGAATGGCTGCAGAAACTTCCCGATCGGCGTCGGCCAAATCATCGAGGACAGGCTCATCTGCGACTTCAACCCCGTCGTTCGTTGCAGGGATGCATATATCCGTCTCAGCTGCGCGCTCCGAAGCAGGCTCAGCGGCGTCATCTTTGACTGCCTGGATGGGCTCGATCTTCGGCTTGGGAGCCAGCGCCGCCTTTTGGGTCGACTTGTTGCGGAACAGCAAGTTCTTGAGCCAGCCGCCGGAATTCGGGGCCTTGGGCGGTTCTTCTTTTGCTGCTGCTGCTGCGTTTGCTTCGCGCTGCTTTGCAAGGGCATTGGTCTCATCGCTCACAGTGGCACTTTCCTCACCATCCTCCACCACGTTCTCTGCAACAGTCTCGACAATGAATGGCTCCTGGTCGTCTCCAAGAGCGTTCTGCGGGGCAGCTTCCACCTCACCCGGCACCTCGGCAGCAACGTCCTCATTCTTCTCCACCGGTTCGGCGTCAACTTCCTCGGCAATCGGCTGT
>NW_003303731.1:1532385-1609411 GCF_000142945.1 Phytophthora infestans T30-4 | reverse complement strand
CTCATGGCTTACGGATCACTCGTTCCGTGGAACCCTCCGATCCTGTACAGCGCGAGCGATTTTGCATGCTGCTTCCGCGGGGGAACTGTTGGATATCCTGAAAGGCAATTACGCCGCTCTTGATTACCCCAAGATCATCGGCGATCTCCAAGCTGACAATCCAAGCTGTTCAGGAGGAGAACCGCGCATTGACTCGGCGACTGGACTCGCTTGCTCTCAGTAATGTCGACTTGTCAACTCAGCTCTCGTCGGCTCAACAGCAAGTGTCTCGATTGGAGGCTGCTGCCAAGCAATCGGCTAATCTCCTCGCGTCGCTGCGGAAGGCTGTAGCTCTGAGTGAGGCGAAACTTGCTCGGGCCATCGCAGCTGAGCAGAGCAAGGTCGACGCTGCGTTGAGTCAGGCCCAGCTCCACCATCAGCAAGTCTTGGATCGGGACGCCGAGATCGACGTCCTTCTTCGATCCATTTCTGAGAGGGATGCGGCGTTCGTTACTCTTCAGGGCATCGCTTCCAAACACTTCGAACAGCTGCAGGAGTCGGTGCGGCTGTACAGTTCCACCGGTACTCAACCCTTGCGGCACGCTCAGTCGGTGATCGCTGAGCAGCGAGCGGTGATCTTGCGACAGAAGCGGCTCATCCGTCGGAATGGTATTATTCCGATGCACGATCCTCACATGGCTGCTGCTGCTGGCGGTGGCTTGCAAGTTCCTGGGCTTGATCCGTCCGACCTTCTCCTCAACGCCCGGCTGTGTCGTGTCTTGGAGTCTCGCTTTCCTGAGGTTCTCAACATTCCCGCTGGTGAAACTCGGCGGTTGGAGTTGATTGTCCATCCTCGCCGAGATGCTCCAGTGGCGAGTTCCGTTATTGGTCCTGGTGTGGTTCACTCGTTCGTGTCCAGCCGTGTCGGCCTGCAGCAATGCACACCCGATGGCGTAGTCGGAGGCATCGCAGACGACGCTAAACGGCTTCGTCTCGTCCGGCAGGGCCAGGCCAGGGGCCTCTTGGAGACTGGCCTTGATGCTGTCAAACGCATCCTGGTGCTCTTGCTCCCAGCGCCAGTCGACGTCCTTCTGTAGGAGACTCGACAAGGGCTTAGCGAAGCCCGCGTACCCTGCGCTGTACTTGTGAAGCTAGCTGGCCAAGCCCAACCACTTTCGAAGATCCTTCTGGGATCGGGGCGTCGGCCATGCTGCTATGGCCTTGACCTTGTCTGGGTCAGCCCGAACGCCCACGTTGCTTACGGAGCAACCGAGAGCTTTAATCTCTGGTGACGCGAAAACGCACTTGCCGATGTTGGCGTAGAGCGCGTTCGCTCGCATTACGTCCAACACTCGACGGGGGTGTCGTAAATGCACCTCCATGGCCGTCTTTCCTTCCTCAGCACGGCTATGGACGAATATGCCGTCGAAGTACGTCTGTACGAAAGTACGTACGGAATGCCCTGTTTGCAAGGCGGGAGTTAGCGAGCAGAACGTAATTCCGGTGTATGCCAGAGGGGCTGACGCTGCCGACCCACGGTGCGTTTCGAGCGCTCTGGTGTTTTGGCTTGCTTCGCTGTGAGGTGGCATAACGCTAATTATCGGAGGTCGATGTAGAACCCACCAACAAGTGTGTGAAAGCGGCATCCCCCACCGTCCTCGAGGACAGCGTCCAGATGCCGAGCAGCTACGACGACGACGCCCGTACAATGTGCGTGTGAACTATGCCATGTACAGCTGTGCAAATGTTATTGACAAAGTGTTGCGCAGTTCGGCATCTTCCGTGGGAATGGACAAGGTAATGCTTTCTCAATGTCGCCATCCGTCACCTCATCCCGCTCTATAACTTTGGCGGTGATATCTTCAGCCACAGCTTCTACGACATCGTCCGCTTCAGTGCCAAAGACAGTTTCTTCTTCGATCTCCTCGGCACCAGCTATGAACTCCGCAACAAACTCGCCTTCTACGATAAGCTCCTCAATCACTGCGGCAATCACATCATTGATCACTTCGGCGACGAGTTCCTCGGATCCAGAGTCGATATTCTCATCAATAAGGATGGCATCTTCAACGGGCTCTTCCTCCTCATCCGACATGGGCTCGACTGGCAGCTCAACAGGGGCCAATTCCACGTATTCAACTTCAATCTCCTCTGTTATGGTGGCCAGCGCAGGCTCGACAGCGGACTCTTCTTCAACCGTCTCGTCGTCAGCCACTTGTTCCACACCACCATCCACAGCAGACTCGCTCTCTTCAGCTTCTGTGGTGTCGAGCGTATCAGCGATGGTCTCCTCTTCAGTGGCAGAAACTTCCTCGGGCAAAGTCGCCTCAACATCGATGTCCTCATCATTGCAAGCCTCTTCCACGACCTTCACCACTTGTTCATCGTCCACTCCACCATCGTTCAGTGCAAGTGCTGTAGCTCCGGCAGCCAGCGCAACCGCGCCGCCGACTGCGAGGGCTTGAACCGGGACCTCTTGCATCCTTGTCTCCATTGCAGCCTCAGTATCGTCGACAGAGGCCACCTCTTCAACCTCCTCAACTGCTTCAGCTGTCATTAGTTCGTCGACGAGCTCGACCGTCTCCTCTTCGCATACTTCTACATCATCAACCTGGTTCAGCAGCTTGTACAGCGTCCTCGCCACCTCCAACTCGTCCGATGCGATCGGGGTCGTCTCCTCACTAACGAGAACTGTGCCTGCACTAACTGTCTGGAAATCTGCTACTTGTGTGTTCATGCCGTTGTGTGCTCCACAACCCAGTGCTATTACTCCTGCCATATCGTCACTAAAGCTAGAACGATGCAGGTAGAACTCACACCAGTCCATTGTTGTGTCATCTGCGCTATCGATCGACTTGGCATCGTTTGTGTCTACAGTGAAGCTGCTATGGCTGCTAATCTGGCGCTCAGCTACAGCGTCGAAGCTATTGAACCGGCCAACGTTGGTGTTCTTAGTTTGGAGCTTTGTTGTCGTCATCTTGTTCTCTCTTGTAGTTGACAGTCGGTCTCTCGTTCGGTGCTCGAATTGGATAATGAGCTTGCAACTCCAAACACTTTTGGATTGCTCTCGGCTCAGCGGCATGGACGGGCATCGAAAGACATCCGCTCCAATCTCATGGACACTTCAACACACATCGCTCGGTTGCAGCTGGTTCAGCCAAAACTGAAAGCAGGTGTCGCGCTCTCATGGCTCACTCGACTTTGACAATTGAGACAACAGATGCGTGCGACCGCAACTATTATACTCCGACTGGTTAACGATGCAGCAAGTGGCGAGATGAAAACACTCGTTGTGCTTTATGGAGCACGAGCAGTTCTCTGCCGTGTCTCGATGCCGTTGTACAGGTGAAATATCCGTTTAGTACAGTAGAACGCTGCATCAAATGCTGGTGCAGTGCGTCCACCAAGCTGCGGGCGTCAAGCATCTAACCGATCGATCCTGACGAACCAAACCTTTACAAGGTTCAGAAGTGCGAGACGTGGAGAACGATTGAGAAGGACTTCGTAAGAGAATGTGAATTGTCCGGGCTAACCACAACATTAACTTCTTGCTGTTGTCCTTCCTACCTACGCGCCACTAGAGTCGCTACAATTGCAGTAGTGACTGCAACTGCCACCGACGAAGCCGCGTAGCTGTGCTTCCGGATCTGTTCGGGGATGAAACTGAACGATGAGGTTTGCACCTCGACCGCTGCAGCTTCCTTTGCAGCCACGACAGGGTCGATGACCATGGTCTCGTCGATCTCGGATTCGGGCTCTTCGACGACCTTGGCAGCCTCAACTGCCGCCTCCGAGATCTCGGATTGGGTCTCCGTTTCGGACTCGTATTCGGTGACGGACTTAAGTTGTTCTTCTGCTGGAGATGGCTGAGCGACTTCCTTGGCTGTGGACTCGTCATCCGCCGCAATAATCTTCTCAGTAGGCTCCTTGTCTTCATGGACGCTTTGTTCATCTTCTGGGATCGAAGGCTCAGGCTCTTCGATCACTACTTCAGCCTTGTCAGCAAGCTTCTGCTCAGGAGCCTCGCTCGACAGTGTTGGCGAAGAGAGCCATTCAGTACTAGCAGCGTCTTTCGTGGCGAGCTCGACTTCGACGGGCTTCACCTCTTCATCTGCTGCCTGCACCGCGACGGGCTCAGTAATCTCTTCCTTGATAGCTACAACGGTCTCAACAGCGTCATGCACAGTTTCCACCTCCGATGCCACCTCACTCACGTCCTCCTCAACTTCAGCGGCAGCCGTGACTGCATCTTCAGTGACTAGAAGAGCTTCCTCCATCACCTCGTGCACCACCTCAGCAGCAGCGTCATCAAGTGCTTCTGCCTCGACCTCATCGACGACCACCGGCGCAACAGGTTCAGTCTCAACAGGGCTAGCGTCCTGTTGCTTGGTCTCGTCCTTGGCCACCTCCGTTGTCTCCTTGGCAGCCTGTTCGACCTCATCCTCAACTTCAGTTGCAATCTTCTCCGTCACCTCCTTGGTCTCAGCAACTTCGACCTTAACAGTGTCCGCTACAACCGTCTCAGTAGCAACAACTAGTTCAGCTGCCGTCTCCTTGACCTCGTCCTCAGTCTCATCCTTCTCTTTCTTTGAGGTTGTCAATGCAGCCGCCAGCACATACGTCGATCTTCCAACGGCCAACTCGTCGTCCACCTCAACTCCCAGCGCAAGTCCAGTTGCGGGTCTCACAACCGGAGCTTTAGCGACGACGTCATCCCCAGTATTTCGCTGGGTCTGGACAACAGGCACGTCGGCCGACACCTCGTCGAGCAAGTTGCAATAGTACCAGACAGCCACCGACATGTTCATTTGCGACGAAAGATTTCAAAATGCCATGTAAAATGAAATTTTGCTCTCGATTTGCTATCGTGGGGCGGGAGAGTTCACCGCAGATGGTCCCCCCTACGTACATTGACATGCATGAGACACCTGCGCACGGATTTTCATACCGGTACTGATTTTTTTTAATGCCACACCAATCAGACCAATTTCGGGTAGGTTCGCTATTTTCGGATTAGCTATCACATTAAATAAAAGTTCTTCAGCCCCCGCCGAAACTTATATCGAAAAACATTTTCGACTCCATCGAGTCTAAGGGCCATTCATAACGAGCGGTAGTTTCGGATCTTTTGGTAGGCTAGGTCGTCTGCGAGGGTCTCAAACGCCGACCGAGCTATGATAGCAACGCTAGCCTAGCGTAAAACAAAAGTGGCAGCGTTGGCGCGGAGGCTCCGAAGGCTACTAGGCTACGCAGCGACAAGGGAAACGATGGCATGACTGCTGACTTCCGTCATTGCTTGCCGTTTGCAAAACTGCCCCTTATGGAGAGTGTACATGCATTTTATTAGGAGTGCTGGTCAATACATTTTTAAATTAAAAAATGTCAAACCTACCCGAACACCCGCTCTAACCCCCTTGGTGTTGGGCGTAGGCTGTGTCCACAAGTAACCCCAATCGTAGTCTGTGGGCTTGAGCGGTCCGTGTGTACTTGACGGGATCTTGAAATAGGCGCTTTGCGAAGGACAGAGCAGGGCGAATTCTCACCCCAGTCCACAAACCACCAGCTCCATTCTTAACGACAACAGCTGCTGTCGTCTAGACGCCAAACTAGTAGCCTACAAAACTACCGCTTCATTTAGAACGGCCCTTACGGCCGTTCTAAACTGGGGTCGCGATCCGAAGAATTGGCCTGTGATTGGCTAATCCATTTTTTTTTGTTTAGAGTAGTGTGTCGTTTCTTTTGCGTTGTGTGGGTCCGGTTAAAAATGACGGAATCGCAAGCCCAGGCATCGCTCACGTTTCTACAGATCGCAATCCCGGGTAAGACTAATGAACGTACTGAAACACCAAAACTGTTATATCAGCCGATAAAGTCCGAAATGTACCGTAGGACATGGAGGGCCACCCATTTTGATTGCTGACGCCGCAACTACACAGTTAGCGCGAAAGAGTAACAAGCGTCACTTCTAGTTCATTTCACCCAATTGGCGACAAAATTAGTTGGTACTTTGAGCCAATAACCAAGCGCTAAAGGGAGTGTTCCTCGCTGAGATCATTTTGCAACCACTCAACTCTCGCTAAGACGCCCTCCCTTCGCATGCTCTACAAAATGGCCACCCAACACCCCTGGCAGATTTTCGCGGTAACAGAGTCGCAGGTTACGGCAAATAGTCTGCTGGGTAATTTCAAGAAGAAGTTGAGAAGAGTGAGCTGTTTCATTGCTCGGCTTACATGCTCCTGGCGCGCTCGTGTTATGACCTGCCAAGTGCAAAGCTTGGTAACGGCTGCGGAAGCGTAAGAGCACACTACTTTGAATCGCGCGTCTCATCGGCCTGTGCGGATTCCGGTAATGAGGAAGTGGTGGTGGAATGGGCTGCCCCGGGCCTAAAACCGAAATGCATCTCTACTGCGCTTCTCCAGCGCTTTAATGTAACCGAGGCAGCGGCATCACTCCTGAGAGCCGGGCAACGCTATGCACACCACCATGTCACCGCACAATTGAGTGGAGCTGACCTTCTCGATGCTGTGGGCAGAAGAGTGAGGGACGCGAGCTTTACTGAACACGAGGGGGAAACAGTGGCCTTTACTTTTACAAGTGGTAGTGGTGGTGAAAAATTTCTAGTCACTGGTGGGGATTTTTCTGTGGATTGCGAGATGCACGCGTCCGGACACTATGCTCACTGTACACTGTGCAACGCGACGGACTCATGCATCAACGATAGCAGATTGGAAGCTGGCTAAGCACATCGCCAGGTATCTGAGTGGCACCCGATCGCACGAGATGGATATGTCTGGCGACGACTATGCTAAAAGGCTACCACTACGATTGCGCTCGTATACGGACGCCAACTTTGCAGCCGACAAGAGTGACCGCAAGTCTGTGAGCGCGGCAATCATCCAAATAAACGGAATGATGGTGTCATGGCAGTGCAAGAAGCAGCGTTCCGCGGCACTATCGACGACCGAGGCGGAGTACGTCGCTCCGACGGTGGGTGCTCAAGAGCTACTCGGGCTGAAGGAGCTACTGGGTGAGCTGGATATCGCTACCAAATTGCCTATGGCCATGCTGATGGATAACCAGGCGACTATCGTGCAAATGCAGAGCGAAACGAGCTCGGCCAAGGCGAAGTACGTGGACGTCAAGCTCAAGTTCATCCAAGACTGCGCCAAGCCAGGCGTCGTGGCACCAGAGTGATACCCTCGCTATGCCCACCAGACTTTGACATGCGGTCAGTAAAACGGTCTGCATGAATGGTGTAGCGACATCGCTATAGACTTAGTGAATTTGAATTATCCGTGAAGATGCGGATTTTCTGCAGCTACACGAAAAAAAAACGTGATAAGCTAAAATTGTCTTCTTGATTTTTTATAATTTATAAAAACATTTAAGAAAGGTTGAGCTGTCGAAGCCTGGTGAACATTGCGAGGGTATCCAGCGAGCTCATGGCTTAGTATCATATCTGGAATAAGTTGAAATGTCGATCGTACAAGCTAATAAAAGAAGAAAAAGAACAGCATACTGGTGTCAACCATCCCTCCTCAAGGCTCCCTCCACCAAGCTGTCCACAAAAAAATCAAAAACGGACGATCCATTAAAGCTGTCCACCCACTACTAATTTTGGGAGCGACGGAAACGTTTTGTCAATACTGCGCGAGCTGAGAACTGCACGCGAATCCGGGCGTGTCCCCAATTAATGATGATAATAGTAAGTGTGTCAAATCACAATGTTTGACCAAATAGAGCTCGCAAATTATCCGAGAATAACGTTCATACCCAAAAAAAAAAGCTAAATTGGTGGCATTCATACTTATTAGACTATTTTCGGGTAGTTACAGTACTGGTTTATGAAAAATTCTCGAGGAAAAAAGAGTCTTTCAGAAAGACCCAGTTCGCTCAGAGAGTTTTTTTTTTCAAATTTCATGTGAATGGCGAGAGCTGAAGACCAGCAAGTTGCTGGCAGCAACTTAATAAATAAACTTTCAGATCCTTTCATTTACATGTTTGTTCACCCTCACATCCAACCTGCTCCTGTTGTGGCTCGACTCGTGGTGATGAACTGCTCGAACACAGTGTTGCCGTGCAGTTCCGGATACTGAGAAATGTAACGTAGCAAAGCTCGGAAAGCACTTTCACGCATTTCGATGGTTTTCTTGCTCTTGTAGCCGCGGAACACGGTACCGAGATGAGGTCTCGGAATTCGAGGCATGTCAATTGCTGTGTGAGCTCGCGTGTCCAGCAACTGGGTCTGCAGCTCGCGGAAGTCCGTGTAGCGCTTGAGAATCGGCGGTTGACGAATACCCGTACGGTGGTCGCTCCTGTGGATGTGGTAGTACACCACGCGGTTCCGAATCGAGAAGCCGTACACCTCATACGTCCATCGTTGCGGGGGGAAATGCGCCTCGATCATCTCGTTGCTTTCTGAGCTGAGGACGAACGGCTCGATCGTGGTTGTGGTTGTCATCCCAGAAGAGAGCCCAAAACGCGGCATAAAGTCCACCACAACATGGCCGTTGTCATTGTTGTTCACGTCCTTAGCAATGGAAGCGGGCGCTAAAGCAGCTACGGGAGTCACGTCGCCGTCGATTTCGATTTCGATTTCGACGGCGTCGGTATTGTCAGCAGCTTTGAAGGGGTTATCCTCGGTCTTCTCATCCACCGCCTCCGGAGCGACTTGTTCGGTCGTCTCTTGGTCTCCGAGTTAGGAACAAATTTGTTGCGCCTGAACGAGTTCAACCAGTTCATCGGTAACCTGGGCGACAACCTCCTTGATTTCCGATGATGTGGGTTTTTGATCAGCTGACTCGGTTACTGAGTGTTGGCTAGCATCCTCTTCTGGCTGAGTAGCTTCTTCCCGCTTCGCTGAAGCTTCGCCGGATACGTCAGATATAATCTCCTCTGGGATCGCAGTGAACCCAGCTGCGTCGGGTTGTTCTTCTTCAGCACCCTCCGCTTCCGATGCGATAGTCATGCCATCATCTTCAGTTGATTCATCAGCACCCGGCGGTTCCTCGTGCTGTTCTTCTTCGACTGAATGTGCGGCTTGTTCACCAGTAGCATCTTCGGGGGCTTCGAGGCCGAGTTCCACCGATGTATCGCTTTTAATTTTCTCCGTTGGTTCTGCTGCATCTGCAGTGGCATCCGATATCTCTTGTTCATTGCTGGATTTCATCGTGTCGCTGCCAGGCTCAGGCTCCAGTGCTGCATCTTCACCTAACATAAAAGAAGAGAGTTTAGCAGCTTTACCGTCGACCACCTCGTCAGCCACGGGGATCGTCTGCGCTTCAGCTTCTTCAATGTTAGCAGCGGTCTCTTGATCACTCACGACTACCGCTCCGACTTCAGTCTCATCGTCGGTCTTCCCTGCACCGACGTCTGTAGCATCAGCGTCAACCTCCGAGATTTCTTCAAGCTCGCCAGCTGCAGCACTTTCTTCGGCTGCAATACTCTCAGCTGCATCGCCATCGGCAACATCAACAGCATCCACCGCTAACTCACGTAAACTCTGATCATTGATCTGACCGTCCGGATTTCCTTCGATGGGTGTGGCTTCTTGCTCAGGACCCGGGTCTGCCTCTTCTTCGGTTGTATTGTGCTTTTCACGATCTCCTCCACGATCGTCACGATCGCATTCTCAATACCAGTATCCGCTGTATCAACCTTCTCGTTCACAGTTATCAATCCTTCTTCTTGAATCGTTGACTGCCTTTTTCCCAAGCCTTCCGATCTCGTCAACGCCGCCAGTATATGCTCATCCGTTGCCTCCACTGCATCTTCATATACACCCGACAAGGGCGGGGCAGCACCTTCAAAACTCAGAAGCACCCCTGTAGTCGATGATGGAGGTTCCATCGCATCTTCAAATTCATCCTCCGAATCCACAGTATCCGTTGTCCAATGCGTTTGCCGGTTGCTTCCCTCCGACGACTCTGTATGTGCATCTTCGTCCGCTTCAGGTCTTTCGGCCATTTCGTTCTTGTCACTTAACGACGCAGCATGAACCTCCTCCGTGATCATTGTAGCCCCGCAGCTTGTAAGGACTGTTGAGAGATACGCGCTCGCCTATCAGTTGTGATCTGTGTTAGCCTTGCTCTCTAGCCACAGCCATCAGGTCGAAGTGATCTCTGCCGTGCCACGCACACCAGGGACATATTGCACGCGCCAGCGTGGAGCTCGTTAGGGCTGTCGAATAAAATAAGTATACATGTATGTGGCTCCAAGACTTGACGTCGAAGCAGCTTCGGTCCCCAAAGATTTAATGTACGAGTCGCGTAAGCTTAGCTTGTATGGGTTTGATGTCAAACATTGGCGAACGATGTATCGTGTTCATACAACTGCGGTGGGTTGCTGCAGTAGGGCCAAAGATGCCATCGCTAAGTAAACTAACGGGATGTCTAACTTCCTGGAAGGGACAAACGGTACAGCAACGCGTGCTGTGACTGGAAAATGGAAAATGACGGCAGGTAACAACTCAATGGGCTAGGAAACTCTGGAACGCGGCGCTGTCGTGTAGTTCTCGATGATCGGCGACGTAGTGCAGCACGTTGGTGAACTGCTGCTGACGCTCCTCAATCGTCTTCTTGCTCTGTCGACCACGCACAAAGTGCACCACGCCGGCTCGAGACAGTTTCGGTAGTTTGTCCGCGGACTGTAGCTTGGACTCCTTCAACTTCGTATACATCTCGCTAAAGCGGGAGTAACGACGACGTAGTGGTGCTGGCCATTTGGAGCTGTATGTTACCTCGTCCATAAGCTGCACGTGGTACAGCACCACTCCCTTATCGGTAGATGTTCCGACAACGGCGTAGATCGGACGCCTTGCGCTAGGCATCAGGGCGTTGTCCGGTGGCTGCGTCTTCATGCTGAGATAGAACACGCCTGTACTTGATGGTTCAACCTGCAAACTGCTTCGTGCAACGAGCTCTCCTCGGTCTCGTGGTTGCTGTGGCTCGTTACTGGACACGGCGTCATCGACGACCTCCTGTACGATCGCTGCAGCGACTTCTTGAATCGACTCACGCTTGATAGAGTCGCTGCTGCTGTCCTCTTGAGCTGAGGACTCTAAAACGTGCGACTTCTGGCGGACAACTGCACCTGTCTCCGTGACTAAGTACTCGCCACCTTCACTCAACTCCGACGTATCGACTGATCGTCTGGTATCTCCGGAGTTGTTGCTGCTGTCTTCACTGTGATGGCTGGTACCGGACGCGACCAGCTCATTCACCAGCAGCTCGCTCGATTCCGTCACGGCCGACTCACTCACCACGCTGCTCTCGCCAACGTGCGTCAGAGCAGCATACGGTGACGACTCGTCTTCGGGTTCCGTCTTGTCGCATTCGCTCGGTGCAGCATCCTGTGCTGGCTCCGCTGTAGTGCTGGCCGACACTTCAGCGGCGTCTCGCGGTCCTGAACGCTCCTCTAGAATCGGCTGGAGCTCGATCGGGTCGCCGGTCATGGCGAACGTCAACGACTCGGGCGGACGGGGTGACATCTGATCTTCCGACATGGATGAGCTGCTGAGACTGAAGCTGGAATTGCTACCAGCTTCGGACGTGTGGATGAAGGAGAAGGTGAAGGCGCTGACCATGCCGTGCACAGGTTCGCCATCGGAGCTTCCAACCAGGTCGACGCTGTCGGAGACTACAAAGGACGGTACTTCCTCACGGAACTCGTTGGCCTGCGACCCGCTAGTGGACAACCAGAACTTCGAGTCGTGAGCGTGGAACGACGGTGTCGTGGGTCGAAGAGGCACTGCGACGCTGCTGGCGCGATGCATGAGTGCTGTCTCTTTGGAGTTTTTGCAGCCCATAGTTAAGTACTGTAGAAGAGCTGCAATGCGAGACTTCCAAGGGCGCCTTTGTACTAGGAATATCGGTGGCTAAGCAGCAGACCACTTGGCGATCGAGATGGACAGGCGGAGGAGACGTTCGTGGCGCTCAACACCGGAGACTGTGGGGTTCGGACAGGCCGTCGATATCGGTGAATTGACCAACAGCCAGCACTCTTGTGAGACACTAACGCCGCAAAAGAGAATATGTTTTCTGCCTGGACAGCAGGAGAATAACCCGGCTAATTGGAAGTGTCTCCATTCCGTCGAGCTGGATATGTAGCCATGTTCTCTGCCAGCGCAGTTGAAGAGCATTTTCATTTGACGACGAGTAAAATCAGCAGGTTGCGTCTGTCTCTTGCATAAAATTATGTGCTGCTCAATTGTTTTATGGCTTCATTGATCGTCAACTACATGTATCGTCAAGTTTTATTGTGCTTTGCATCGACTTTGTCGCACTTATTAGTCCCCTAATTCATACTTATCTTTTGCACCAATTAGTGCATGATTTCCCACAAGTCGTTAAGATATCCAGTGGAGAGCAGGCCGCACTGCGAAGCTCACAGTGACTAGATCAATTAGCAGCGTCATGTTACAAGTCCACAACGGTGCGTGTGTGTCGCCACGGCTACATGTTTACTTCAGGGAGCATGCTAACACGGACTCTTGTCGTCAACGTTTATTGCGCTGTGAGCTAGTTAGTCAGCACGAGCTTCTTCGCTGCACTGTCAGCGCCAGTGACTCGTCTAGACCGACAGGACTACACGACTATTGGAATTATTATGCTGGTATGACGCTCATCTTCGCCAACACTCTGTCTGGTGTGCCAGATCCTCTTCAAACGCCGGCATCTCGAGCACGGGACAACTAACAACGAAGGTACCGTTGCCAAAACTTCACGAGCAACTACGTTGAAAACACTCACGCATGTGATGTCATGTCATCTGAATACAGCAGTATGGTGAGGGTAAGAATACATAAGACATAATTTGCAAGTAAAACGGGCTCGCACTAATTCTGGTTTCGTCTTCATGATCTTATGTACACAGCAGCATTACCTTTTGTTTCACATTTTCATTCATGGAGTCTAACGCAACTACAAACGGCGACACTGTGCAAGACATATTTGGCGATGAAGAGATCCAGTCTTGACTATCAAACTGGGTGAGCCCCTGAACGATGTTCGAGCCGTTCACAAGCAACCACATTCATTGAGTTTACGGTCAGCTGAAGGACATGCCGTATTGCTTGCGAAGGTGAACGCAATTCTAAGCGCCCAAGAGGCCATATCGTGGCCTGAAAAAGACATGTATCTTAAACCTGGTACCAACACGAAACAGCGCGAGTTTGTCAAGCTAAGTGCTGAATCATTTGACACGCAAGTCGTGCAAGCTTGGCGAAATTCACAGCGCAGGAAAGTTGCGCTGACTGATTTCCGACTGCTAGTGTTCGTGTATGCTGTAAAGGTACAAATGTAATTGCTTTCAAATGTATCAAATTGTAATAATAACGTGTTGTTGCTTTGATATGATTGTACAGATTCAAAATTCGATTCGGCGAGCAACTACAGCTCGGATCAACGAAGCGTCCATTCGAATTAGAGAGCACCTCGCTGCTACTAGCCAGTCCCCACTTGAACAAAATAGTTTGGCTTTGCGGTACTTTGCTACACAGTACGCGCGCGAACCAGATGGAACTCAACCAACAGTCCCCGAGCACGCAACCTATCGTCAACTCAGTGCTGTCGACGAGGCTCGCCGCGAAATGGCGCATGAGCAACAAGCTGAGCGAAGGCGACTGGATCGCCGCTTTAGAACGGTAAGAATTATGATAAATGATAGCGAAGTCAATATCGCTGTTTCACTGGGTGATCTTCGCGATATCCTCGGCTTGCCGGACTGTGATCTCAGGCGCCCTCATAACGCCGATATACCGATGAACATTTCGGCAAAAAATATGGAGGATGAAGATCATCAGTAGCTGTATTTTGGGGTTTGCTCAACGCTGGCAGATGCACTAGCATTTATTAATAATGAATCAGATGCATATCCGCAATGTTTGTAGATTCCACGCGTTCCCTGTTTCGCACGTGTACAGGCGTACATCGCCAAGTCGAGTACTTCCTGTGGCGCAAGGCAAAAGCCAAATTGGCATTTTTCTGAAACCATCTCTTCAGTGAAAACCCAACTTCGATCGGGTTGAGTTGAGGACAGTACGGTGGTAGATAAAATATCAGCGCACCCACACTGTGGACCGCTTCCTCCAGCTCCCTGTACATGTGAATTTTGGCATTATCCAGTATGAGGATTGAGCGAGAAAAGCGGCCATGGGTTCAAAAACGGCAAAATGTTTTCGTGAAAGGTCTTGTGAAAAACGTGCCGGGTAAAAGTCCCAGTTGTGAAACCTCAGCCAAAAAAAACATCCGTCGACATTGCCGCCAGAACGGAAACCCGATCTCCTCGCACAAAAGGCAACGTGACCACTGCAGGCGTGTTGCGCTTCGACCATGCGTATCGCCGGCCTCCATCGCGACTATCCTTCGCAGTCTCATCTAGAAATACAAGCTGCTCGGGCGCTGAGTAGAAGGGAGTTAGCTTGTCAATGTAATCTTGCACTTGGTCGGCCTTAGCTTCGCGTGCTCGTTTAGTTAAAACCTTTCTTGACAGCCCTAAATCGAACCGAAGAGCTCTGCAAATTGTTGCTGGCGACAACTTAATATCCCCAAACTTGTAGCGAAGCGTGTCTTGTAGTTCCTCCAAATAAAAGCATGGGTGGTCCTGGACGTACTTTAAAACGAACGAGCACACAGCTGCCGGCCACCGGGAGGTTCGCTTGCTCCGCTTCGTGCCTGTCACCATGCCATGCCTTTTAAAAAGCTGATTCCAGCGCAAGATGGAGCGCGCCGAGGCTCCGAGCACGTGGCCTATCTGGACCACATCATAAATCTAAACAAAAAATAGCACTACCGCACGCCAACGAAGGTCTTTTGAATGCGCCATGCTGTAAGACTTTTCTTGAAATGGCACTTTTTAAAAGTGCCAAACGAAATGCTTCTCATGTTGGTTGGCACCGCGCTACTCAGTACATCTACGAGCTCTATTGATGCCTGAACACTAACTCGTTCACGGATTACAACAAATCGTACTTAAATACGATTTATAGATAGCGATACATTCACAAATCGTACGAGTTATTATTAAAACTGCCAAAAAGGCTGCAAAGCACAATAAGTTTTCATGTTGTTGATACACACAATTATCACTATCCTATTCCAGCAAGAATTCCGTAAAATGCTGGCTTTTGTAGGCCACAGGGTGCCTTGAGATGGCGTTCAGGATCCTGGTAAACTGCTCTTCGCGCTCCCCCAGCACCGTTTCATTGAAGTGTCCACGCAAGTATGTCCACGCGTTCGCCTTGGGCATCTCCGGTAGTTCTGGTTGATCCTCGAGCAAATACTGCTGCGCTGCCGGCACATTTCTCTCGCTCGCCATCAGCTCCGAGATTTCCGCATTCAGAGTCTTAAAGTCCGAATAGCGCTTGGCGATACGAACCTCGTTTGTCGGGTCCTTTGCGCTTGTGCCGCAGAAGTGGTAGAACATGACACCGTCCATGTCGGCGATGACCTTGACAACGTAAAAATTAATGACGCCAATTGGCAGCTTCTTCGTATTTGTTGCGGCTTTTGGGGCTGGCTCCATGTCGACCTCCGACTCGCTAGGAGTCGTTCCACCACTTATCCAGTCGCTCTTTCGTGGTGTAGCACAAATGGGGCCTACGTCTGCTCCTCCTGGACGCTTGGCAATGGACAGCTCGATGAAGAATTCGAGTTCGTTAACTCTACGCATTTGGTGGCTTGGCGTCGAATGTGAGCAACCCATAGCAATGTCAATCGACACTTTTGGGAGAGGCTTGTCAGACTTGGCGTAAGATTGGAAATGAGACGATATCTACTGAGTGGCAGAGTAAACATGTACATGTGGGGACCCTGCATTAATATCTGAACATCTCTCCCTTCCGAAATGGTACATGGGCAGGCGCTGTCAATCCTGACTGCACCAGTAGACTACCCGAAATTTGTGATCGAGCACTTAGCCTTGTAACTGTTGGCGCGGGAACGCTCAATTCAAGCCTCGGAAGCTATGGAGCATTTTGGCAGATCGATTTGAGACTTGAACAAATAAAATACTACGTAGATTTTTTGTTTTCAATGACAGGATTTTTCGTGAGGACTCTTTATCTAAGCCATGAATTCTGCGAACGTCGTGCTTTGGAAGGCGATCGGGTGAGCTGCTATTGCATTCAGGATCTTGACGAACTGGGCCTCGCGCTCGTTGACTACCTTTTGATTACCACGTCCGAGCAAATACGTAACAACATTTGCCCGGGGCATGGACGGAAGTGCCGGGTAGGTTTGGAACTTGTCCTGGTCCTCAGGTCTCACGTTCTTCTCACTGGCCATAAGCTTCGAGATCTCCTCATGCATGTCCTTGAACTCCGAGTAGCGTTTACACAAGTGGATCTCCCGGCTGGGGTCTGCAGGGTTGGACCCGTCAAAGTTGTAGAAGGCAACGCCGTACTCGTTGATACTGACCTCACCCGAGACAAACCGCGTTTCGAAGTCAGGAGTCTTCACCTTCACGGTCGGCACCCCAATATTCGCAGCCTCGGTCCCAACAGTCTCAGGCACTTCGACCAGTGCAGATTTGACGTCCTCCTCGGCCTGAGCGACCTTAGGATCGGTCACCTCCTGCTCGTTTGTCTTGGATTGAGTGCACCCCATGGTTTGTAGCTTGAGAAAGGTTGTCACGTGAGCTGTACCCAGTCAACGACAGGCGAGCAGCTTGAGTTAATCCGTGGAGAATGGAGAATGAGTGATGCTGTCCAGTCTTCGTGGTGCTGCTCTCGTGTTCGTATCGCTTCGCTCAAGCACAGAGCACTCTCCATTTTCTCAGCGGGTGCAAGCTACACATGGTGGTGAGCAATGCGTAGGGCGTGCCGGCTGTCGGTACTCACACCAGTTGATCTGTGTTTCTCACGAGCACTTCTCGTAGATCTCCACCCAGGTGGTCTCTCTAACGTTGACAAGGTGTGCTGATGGCCGACTCGGCAAAGCTCTCGACCTCCTTCGGCGAGGCCACAAAATTAATAGTTGCGTCAACGCGTCAAAACTTTCATTGAATGAGCAGAAAGACAAGCACGTTGAAAACTCAATCGCTGCTCCATGAAAAATATTGGAAACGAGACTTATTCATGCAGTCAATTGTTCGAGTTGTAAGAAATACATTTTACATAGCACCGAAAAAAGTGTAGGTTTTCCTACCGATACATGTAGCCTTGAAGCTCTACGCCTACGCCAAAAAGCTCTTGAATACGTCACTTTGAGATGCCACCGAGTGTGCGGCAATAGCGTTAAGCAAAGCGGTGAATTGAGTTTTGCGGTCATCCAGCATCTTCTTGTTCTTGCGACCCTGTAAGATCGAGGCCTTGGGCAGCGCAGGCAGGTCCAACGACTTCTCATCCTGGTTATCCGCTAACTGTTGAGTGAGCTGCGCATGCAGAGCCTTGAACTCTGAGTAGCGCTTGGACACGTGGACATCGTTGGCCGGGTTACTGGAGTCAGAGCCGTCAAAATTGTAGTAGGCCACGCCCTTTTCGTTGAACGCCACGTCCTCGGCCTTGAAGGTCAAAGTGCCTTCAGTAGTAGGCTTTACCTCACTGATAGGCGCAGCAATCACCTCCGACTTAGGCTCTTCAACGGGTGTCACCTCTTCAACGGGGATTGCCTCTTCAACTGGCGCTTCGACAGGAGTCTCTTCTTCAACAGGTGCTTCAACAACAGGCTCAGACTTGGGGGCTTCCTCTTCAACGACGGGCTCTGACTCGGGGGCTTCAGGCTCAGTTTTCACCGGGATCTCGTCGGGTTCGGCTTCAGAAACCTTCTCTTCCGTCTTCGGCGCATCCTCAACGATAGCCTCTTCAGCTGTAGCGACGACTTGCTCACCAGGTTCGGTCTTGGGGGATTCTTCGGCTTCAGCAGGCTCTTCCACAACCGACTCTGCTGTCTTTGGGGCCTCTTCAACTGGAACCGAAGCGGGTGCAGGCGGCAATTCATCCGCGGGTGGGGCCTCGACGACCGGTTCGGGTTCAGTTGCCTTGATGCTCTCAGGGACCGGAGCTTCAGCTGCCGGGGTTTCCACCGACACGCGCTCTACGACCTGGTCGGTCGACGCCTTGGATTGACTGCAGCCCATACTGAATGGAGAAGAGAGGACTCGAGGTGAGTGGGACCGAGAGAAATCGGGAATGAACTCCAGAGGACGAAAAAGCCTCTCCCGACGAATCGTCCAGCCAACAAGTCGGCGCCTGTCCTGTGCCCAAACGGCAGAGACTACAGGAGACGTAGAGGAAGCACCGCGTATCTCGAAGCCATCTGCCCAGCCCGATCCTTATCCCAGTCTCCACGCGGAGGATGTCAGAGCAATTGTGAATGTACCAGTGCGTTACTCACCGCTGGAGACAAACCGCCGCAACGAAGCAGTGTCATTTAGTTCGCATGAAGTTCTCCACCAAATCCGTCGTCGGACGCTTCTTGTGATAGTCGCACCCCGTCTTGAAGCCTTTTATCCGTTTTTTTATACATGTAACCGGATGAAGAGGACACCGATGCTGCCAGCATTGCTGGTTCATGGTTGAATGGTAATATGTTTGTACAGGCTTACGCTTCATATTTATAGGCGTCTTTCCGTTTGACGATGCTGTTGCTGGTTCTGTCGGCTACTATTGCTCGCTCTCAATCTAAATGCCTACCGCAGACTACCGATGGCAGGTATGCTCCCGGCCGCGCTCTACGCCGCCACAAACTCGGCGAACGGGGCGCTCTGCGATGCCTCCGGGTGCTGTGCAATAGCGTTGAGCATATCGACGAAGGTCGTCTCTCGCTCTTGCAATAGATCCTTATCGTTGCGACCCTGCAGGAACGACGTGCCGGGCATACGTGGCAACTCCTCTTTCGTCATGAGCTGGGTCATCTCGGTGTGAAGCGCCTTGAACTCGGAGTATCGTTTGGTCAGATTCACCTCGTCGCCCTCTGTGTTGGAGCCTGCGATGTTGAAGAAGGCCACGCCGATGGTGAACGAGACTTTGTCGGCTGTAAACGTCCAGACGGGAGCATTCACGCACGTCGCAGCGGACTTCTCCACGATCGAGGTGGCGACGTCCTCAACCTCCATCTCGGGTTCAGCCGGGTCTTCTTCTTCCTCTTCCGCGGCAGCCGGTTCTTCTACGACTTCTGCTTCGGCGACGACGGGCGCTTCAACCGCGACGGGCTCCTGCTCTACCGTGGCCTCATCAACCGCGGGCTCTCGCACCGTGACGGACTCTTCTTGAAGAGCTTCAACATCGACGGGCGGCTGCTCGGTCAGTGACTGACTCAGTCTCTCTTCAATGGGAGCGGCAATTTGCTCCTCTTCTTCGACTTCTTCCTCCACAGGTGCGGGAGGGACGCTGGTACTCGTCTCCTCGTGGTCATCGATAATGATATCGGTAAAAACAAGATCCATTGAGGCCTTGCCGCACTCGGACGGGGGTGCCGTGATCGGTTCGATGACAACGTCGTTCGCCTTGGATTGACTGCAGCCCATGGTACTTGAAGGTGGGGTAGCTGGAAATTAGTGGACTTCGAATTGACCGGGGAAATTCCAAAATGAACTACCTGTCTCCTCGACCCCATCCAACTTGGATTTCAAGGCTACAGTACGAGGCGTGTGGCACCTCAGCGCCCCTAAGTTAGGACCTAACAGGATCGGCCCTTTCGTAGCACGGTCGTTTCCACTTCTCCGTGACGTGTGATCCGTTATTGGACCACCAAACGGCGCTGCTCCTCCCTCTTCCTTCACAAAGCGTTTCAACTTGAGACACGAGGAACGAGCAGCTCAGGCTGAGCGTCTTCACCGTAAGGTTCATCCAAACAAACTCTTTTTTCTATTGCGGGCGGAACGTAGACGATGGCGGCAGGTTACACAGCTCAAGGTACGTTATCGATTCGATGTAACGAGCAGCGGGCTTTCGAGTGGTTTCCTTTTCGTGCTTGCGGTGACGTTGCAACTTGCATAGGGCGTAAACCACAGTTCCTTTGGAGAAAAGACAGGATGAGGAGCTTCCGTGCTCCTCACGAAACAGAAAAGACTACTGTAGTCCTTGCCCATAGATCTTTGTATGTACTGTACATGTATCATGTTCACCTCGATGTGAGCTTGTCATGAGCGGCTGTGCGTTTTCATCTGCCGCCGTTTCTACATATGTAGTCTTTCATGTATGAGCAATACTCACAACAGCACTTACACTGTAAAGCCTTTGGCTGCATCGCTACGGCCGCCTACAAGTTACAGGCGGCCGTAGCGATGCAGGCAAAGGTTTTATGCGGTAAGGGACTGTCCTTCCAACATGCCGAGCATTGCTCGAAACATTCATCAAACGTTGAGTTCCGTGACCAAAAAGAGTAGGCTAATATCAGTAGAGCAAAATTTGAGTCTCTCCACCAACATTACCATTTTCGTATTCAATAATGTTGGTGACTCACAACATGTATCCAAAAAGTCGCTAGACTGGAGCCACAAAAATGAACTTTTTTAATGTTTTGCTAAGAAACAAAATTTATTGTACCAAGCTTCTGGTACCTCGGTACCGGTATATGATCAGTATTCGGTCGAATCGATTGGCTGGGCTTGGCTCCCTATTGCCGCCACCACCGACGTCCAAAACATTCGGGAATAGCTAGCTCACCAGGAACACTCACCATGGTCAAGGAAACCAAGACTCGCAACACCAAGCGCTCGCCGGATGTGGTCGCCCGCGACTACACCATCAACCTGCACAAGCGTCTTCACGGATGGTATCCTTTTTCAACCCCTTTACATGCATATGCTGCACGTTATCTGCGTATTTCCGCACTCGGTTCGCCGTAGCTCCCACCTTGGAGACTTCCTTGACTTTTTCTCTGCTCTGAAATTTGTTTACAATGCGGTTCCTCTTGTGACCCAACAGCGTGTTTAAGAAGAAAGCCGCTCGTGCCGTGCGCGCTATCAAGAAGTTCGCTCAGGTGACCATGAAGACCCAGGACGTGCGCATTGACTCCAAGCTCAATAAGTTCATCTGGTCCAAGGGTGTGCGCAACGTGCCCTACCGCGTGCGTGTGCGTCTTTCGCGCAAGCGTAACGACGACGAGGACGCCAAGGAGAAGCTGTACACGCTTGTGCAGCACGTGCAGGTGGCCACCTTCAAGGGCCTCCAGAACGACACCGTCGACGAGTAAGCTTCTGGATCGTGAAGCCTATTACGCGATTCCCAGACGTGGTCTTTTGTCGATATCCGCTGAATGGTGCCCCAAGGGGCCATGAGGTGGAAAGGATAAGGGACAAAGTCTAGCGTGAACTTCCTTCCTTGCCAGGGAGTGGAAGCGACTCGTGTTGAGCTCTTTTCATAAGGAATCAATGCCAGACGTTCCCATTTGCGGTTTCCCACTTAAGTTTATTGCACTAGTGTCTTCATTGTTTCTATAGCTGTGTAAATACTGCAGTGGCTGCTGATAACGACATGTATCGTTTCGACAGAATGTACTACTACAATATAGTAGTACATCAGATAAACAAGAGGTGTTTACCGTAGGCAATTGAAAGAGCAGACTACTACTACCTGTAGTAGTCAAAGTAGTAAAATTAAAGTTTAGATTGAGTTCTTAAGCAAGTGCTCCACCATGAAGCATCTTGACCAACTCGACTAGCAATGTAAACATAAAGTTTTTTTTTCTCTCTTTTCTTCTTCTTAACGTATGATTCGCTACTGAAACGCACTGCTGCAGAGCTTAGGGAAACACAGTCAGGCAGCCTAAACATCTTTCCTGCACGCAGCTCTCTCGTCCTTAGCCAAGTCTAACCTCGTCTCCTGCATGCAGACAGAAGCCTTCTACTGCTGCTGGCACTGCACGCGCTGGCCGCCACGTTCCTCGTCCGAGTCGTACGCCTCGCGCTGCTGCTGTTCAGCCTTGGCGGCCTCGGCGTCAAATTCCGACAAGAAGCACTCCTCTGACTCGGTCACAGACGCCACAGGCGTAGGGGCCGGCAGCGTGCTCTTGAGCATACTGAGCTGCTTCTCAGACAGACTGCCGCTCTCCGGGAACTGCACCTTGAACAGGATGACAAGCTGGCCCTTGACGAACGGGTTGCCGTGTGTGGGCATGCCCTCGCCGTGCACGGACTTAAACTGGTTGGGCTTGATGATCTCGCCAGGCCGCGTCTTAATGTGTAGGTTACGGCCGTCCAGGTGCTCCACGATCATCTCGAAACCGCAAAGAGCTTCCACCAAACTAATCTTCTTCTCCATGATAAGGTTGCCGCCCTTGCGCTGGAAAGTACCGTGTTCCTTCTCCTGCACCACAAAGATAATGTCACCGGGTACTGTTCCAGGGGCCTGGTCAGCCTCGCCCGAGAATGTGATGCGCTGACCATTGCGCATACCCTTCTCAATGTGCACTTCCAGCACCTTACGCTCCTTCGTAACCTTCTTTCCCTTGCAGCCCTTGCAGCGATCGCTCTCACGGATGCTCTTACCCTGGCCACGGCAGTCAGGACACACACTCTGCATCTGCTGCACCATGCCGGGTGCAATGTGACGCAGTTGAACGCGCATACCGCGGCCCTGGCACGTGTCACACGTCTTCTCGGCTCCTTCGGCGCCACCGCGGCCCTCGCAGCGACCGCACAGCACGTCGCGATTCACAGCTAGCTTAACGGTCTTACCGTTGTACAGATCCTCAAGCGACACCTTAAGTGGATGCGTAAGATCCTCGCCCTTTTGCGGGCCACGGGGCCGACGGCCACCCTGGCCACGGAAGAACTGGCTGAACAGGTCGCTAGCATCGGCGCCACCGCCACCGTTCTGGAGACCTTCCTCGCCATACTGGTCGTAAAGCTCGCGCTTTTCTGGGTCACTGAGCACCTCGTAGGCCACCGTAATGGTCTTGAAAAGCTCCGGGTCACCGCCCTTGTCCGGGTGGTTCTTAAGCGCCAATTTACGGTACGCCTTCTTGATCTCAGCGGCCGTGGCCGTCTTGGAGACACCTAGAGCCTCGTAGAACTTGTTGTTGTCCGTGGGCTTGGACGGGCCGCCTGGGCCGCCAGGGCCGCCCTCGAAACCGCCGCCGAAAAAGCTCTCGAATCCGCCACCGAACATGTTGGAGGTCTTAGTCTATATGTGTCTGTGTTAATGTATCAGGCTGGGGGGATTTCTTCTTCCCTGCTGCCGGTCCGGTCGAGTCTCTGTGGACTGCGCGGGTTTGAGACTGGCTGGCTGAGGAAGAGGGGGAGGAAAAAGGGAGTTGTGTGGACCACGCTGAATGTCGGAGCAAGCGAAAGATCGTGGAATTTTTACACTCGCTTACAAACTCCCAGTCAATTTCGACTTCTGGAAGGTTCGCAGGACAGAATCACGACCGACCGAAAAACGATACCCTGATAACTTTTCGTAACATGCTGTATGATTGACTTGGAGAGAACGTGAAGACTTTACTTTGTTCTAGAAGCACAAGCCAGAAGGAAATCGGCCACAACTTAAATCAACGGCAACCAAGAGCGGATGAAAGAGAGGGGGCAGACAGGTGACCAGACCGCCACAGTCCTTACAGCTCGTACGTTTTCTCTTTGATCTTGAGAAAAGAGAAACGTACGAGCTGTTGCTCAAGCTTCATCGCCACATTTTATTAAGAACCTCGGCTGTTACGTCTGCTTGACGCTACACAATTAAGTTGTTAAAGCCACGTTGCCCATCAATCCTACTGAATGCACCTTTACCGTATTTCGCATGTAGAGAGATGCATCCAAGGTTCACAAAGCAAATCAAACCTGGATAAATACATATTCAAAAGACATAATCAAATTATACAGGAATCTTTTTTTCCTTTAGAAAAAGTGTATTTACACGACGGCTATGTCAGCACTCACGTTGCCATCCTCCTCTGCGGTGAGCCATCTATTGAAATCTTGATCTGCGTCAGTACTTGACCCTACTAGCGATAGTCGCTGCAACTCCTCCACCAAAGACGCAGCCGCAAGGCAGTCGGTGTCGAGACGCAAGTCGCACTTCTTGTACCCATTTTGGATGGTTTCAACACTCAGAGCTTCCCAACTGCTGCACACCCATCGGCACATCCCCGCGCGTCCAGGCGGCGCTAGCTTGGACTTTGATCCCTCTTCTCTTGGCTTTTGCAGCTGTTCTTGCAAATTCCCGAGCCAGCACCTACGTAGTCCGCTTTTGAAAGGATGGTTCCATGCTACGTCTGCCGGTTGACAGACAGAAGTAGCATTTGGTGGCACCTTCATCAACACGACGTTGATTGCAGCGTAGGCAAGAACCTCTGCGGTTCAATGACCGCTAAAATCGTCCCAGAGGAGAAGCACCAGCTCCTCTCGGAACGATCGGCCGCCAAAGTGGAACTTCAGAAACTTCAGCGACAGATAACTATTCCACCAGCCTAAATAAAAAAAATTAGAATCAATACAACTATTAATAAATCTCTTTTAAAACACATACCTTTTGCATTCGTGTATATTTGCAATTTGGTCTCTTCTTGAAGGCGCTTGATCTCCGGCCACGTTCTAATACCAAATCCGAAGCGCTTTTCAATATTTTTGACATGAGTCTTCTTAATCTTGGATGGATTCATCTTGAAGATGACGAACGGGGTGTATTTATACCTGTCAGAGTCTCCCAGCAGCATTACTGTAGCTCTTTCTTTAGAGGCTCCAGCACACTTCACCCAAACGGTTTTGGCTCCGCGTTTACTGATCGTTCTCTTCACAGTCAAATATTCAAAGAAAGCAGCTAAATAAAAAGTTAAATTTAAGCGTTTTAATAACATCAAGTAAAAAATAAATAAAACGAACCTGTTTGGTCTGCATTTAAAATGCGCTTGATACCCAGCTGACGAGCCTTCTTCTCGACTTCAATAGCAAATGCTACTTATACCTTGTCAGCATCCGAGGGCCTGACTTGCCCTTGACGAGTAGGTACACGCATACTCAGGCGGTGTCGAAGTCTAAATCCCTTAATCCACTTATCTGAAGCTCTAAACCCGTTGATGCCAGCTCCCACGGCAGTCTGACGCGCTTGAATCGCTAGCATTCGAGGCGATACTGGTACACCCTCTTCCCTTAAGCAGTTCACCCACCCCACAATCTTTAATTCTACCTCCTTACTCAGAATCGTTCCTACGCCTAAGCTCCTTACCTTTTGATAGCCACCTTTATTCTTCTTCAATGCTGACCTTAGCTTTGTTTCCTCCCGTCGCCAGCGCTGAATCATAGTGCGATTTAGATCGTGCCAAAACTGATCAATTGTATGACGCATTTTAGGAAGAGGAGCATTTTCCCAAAACGACAGAATGTCTAGCTTCTTCTGCACCGTGATGCTCTTGACCGTGTGTTTGGTCTGGTGGTGTCCCTTACCACCGACACGTGGTCTGCCCACTGGGCGAGGCTTCGTGCGTGTCATGGCAAATGACCGACTGCCGGCGAAAATTTTGCCGCAAAGACTTGGTTGGCTACGGAATGGTGCATCTCTCTACATGCGATTTCCTCAATTCAAGATAGCCGAATGTGATTGGTCAATATCTTGGTGCATCTCATATGAGGGTGCAGCGCTCTACATGCGAAATACGGTATTTGTTTTCGTCAGCAATTTCAGTACCAGGGCTGTCGCGAAGACAGCAGAGAGCGCGGACGTCCGTCTGCGCCATTCATCATTCGGGCGGCAAGGCTATCCAAGATCCGCGTCTCGAACGAAATTAAAGTGCTCCATTCGTGGCATTCGTAATTGCTCATAATTGCTGCAGTTTTCTGCTTGAGCAGTTTGAGGTGAAGGTACTCTACATGTAAAATATACAAACAATACTACTACGTACTGTGGAAAAACGTAACCTGGCAAAATGATGGAAAATAGTAGTAATACCGACGAGTGTCTGCTTCCTGTAGTGCTACGATGGCTGGTCCGTCCAAACTTAATTACCAAAGCGAACATTGGTCATTCCTCTTTAAGCAGGCGCGTACTGGTCGAAGGAGTCCGCCAACTGGTTTTTGCTGCAAGCAGGAACAGTGCTCGCCTGGTGAAACTTGTCTGCCAGGTACTTCTCGCTCACAGCCTTCGCCTTATCTCTCTGGGTGTTGACCACCTGGGATTCAATCGTATGAAGACGGTGCAGCTCTTCGACACAGTCCTGAAATTCTAGTGGGTTGTACTTGGTGACATGATGCAATGTAGGAGTCCACGGCTCCGCTTCCCCAGTCGTTAAACGTGCAAGATACACAGCAGAGGCCACCAGGACCGACGGCTTGAACCGAACCATGTGGTAAAAGAGTAGTGCAAAATCACTGAGATACTGCAGAAAGAAACCAATCTTAGCGATACAAGACTGCCAACAAGAGTGTCAGTTACTCACCAATACCAGAGACCGCTGCATGTCCGTTGTACACCCTGCATTCATAAAGCGATGCATAAACCCGTAACACGTAGTCGACGCAACGCGGTATTGCAGTGCCGTTAGCACTTGTACTTCCATGTTCATCATCTGCAACATCCATCCCAGTTAATTAGCAATAGGACGTAAATGAGAGGACAACAGGCTTCGTACCTCATCCGCAGTGTAAGTCTGGTCGGAAATGTAGACAAATTCCTCGACATTCGGACCGTAGACCTCCTCAAACTTTGCGGCAATCATCATACAAGCACAGCCAAGGAGCTGGAATTGCTTGCGGTTGATCTTGATTTTCTTCAGACAGCGATCCACCAGATTTACCTAGAGCAAGTGTAGACAACGGAGCAATATAAGAAACTCATAGCCAAGACGTACTGGGAAAGTACGGTCAGTCCTACCGCTTTGTGGAACGTCTGCGAGTCGAGTTCGTACTCCTCTCCGACCTCGACGAGCCAGTCGACCAGAATGGTGCGCATCTTCTCGTTAATATCCAGCTGCACGGTGCCAATGTAGTCTGCTTCGGGCAGATACTTGACTTCATGTTTCCTGTAATAAATGTCCAACTCACGGACCAGCTTCGCGTGGTGCGAGCTCACAGTGGCCGACGGTGCGTCAATATCACGCACTGATGTAGCGTACGTCTCTTCGTCAAAACATGAGTTCTTGTGGTCGAATGAGAACGTGTATGGACGAGGCGCATACTCGTCACGCGGTGCTGCAGCGGGGGTTGGTGCAGTAGTCTCCCTCTCAGTCTGTTCCGGCGCCTGAACCTCTGGCGTGTCGTCTTTTCTCTCCTCGCTCTTCACTTGAGCAGCTTCTGCTACCTCTGTCTTCTCGACCACTTCCTGCTTCACTGTCACAGTCTCCACCTGATTGTCCACCTGCATATATCTCATCAGAAACTTCTATAAGCCCCCTTCCACTACAAACATCTCACCTCTGTCTTAACGTTGACGTTCTCCTTGTCCGCTTCTGCATACTCCTGATTCTCCTTGGGCTTCGAAGGCGCCTGGAATGATAACATACTCGTCTGGATCTTCTGATGCGGAGCGGGCGGCTGGTTCTCGGCACCCTCGAGTTTCCGCTTCTTGGTGCGAGTGGTCTCCGTCTTCTTGCCGGCGGGTGCACGCTTCTTGGCTTTACTGGCGGCTGTGGACGCCATGGAGCTCTTGAGCGCCGAGTTAACGGTCGTGGCTGTCGTCTTGCGGCGCACAGAGGCCCGCGACGCCTTCGAACTTGCATCGTTCCCCGTCTCCTTTTTCTCCTTTTTCACGACGCCTGAACTACGCCGTGATGATGGGCGCGATTGCGACAGTTTCTTGGCATTGTTGCTGATATCCTGTAGCGCCCCTCGCTTGCGCTTGCGCGCACAGTCGGCTGCTCCGCTACTCCGAGTGCGTTCCATGAGGCTGCTGCAAGACAAACTCTCGGGGAGCCGAAGGGCCCGATACAAAACAACAGACTTTTCCCGCGGATGCTCTCGAGATAAAGATTACTTAATGATTACTTTTAGGTTTCAAAATTTGAAACCTGCGCAATGTGAAGTAGATGTGAAGTAAGCAAGTTGACTTCACATTTCAGCAAAATGTAGGTTCCGCAAAAACATTGAAGAATCAGAAGTCTACAAATAAAAAGCTTGCGAAGCTCACCCCGAAACGAAGGTGAACTCGACGTTCTTCCGGTTGTACCGGTATATCCATGATTTCTGTCCAGTTTTCAATTTATTTTTGAAAATTTAACTGCACTCGTTTTTCTGCCTTTTGTACTTGTGATTAGTCTCTTTCCGTGTGATACTGCAATTACTAACTTTGAGAAGTTGCTGGTTTTAAAGCACAACAGACATGCCGACATGGTAGCGCAGGCTGCACCAGGTATCGCAATCGATATTGCAAGCTCGGTGAGCATTGCAGTTCTTACTGCTTACTCCAATACATATTGCCTAGAGCTGTCTTCTTTGAAATGCCCCTCCCCGTACATCTTTACCCATCTGTAGTGAACTGTGGGTTTCCACCTCGGTTTCCCTTGCACTTAGAGCCGGAGCTGGGGGTGTCCACCCAAATGTGTCTACAGCCCAGTGGCTAGAAGACAATGGGTGGAAATCTGGTGGTGTGTCTGACGCCTGTCGGCTGACGATATCACAGACACTCGGACAGCCAGTGTCCTTGTGTATTATACTAGGATTTAGTAAGGCCTACTGCATGTTTCCTTTCATGTGGATGCATGTCCATTTCTGACTGCTGCCTGTCGCTCTGATCAAGTGGCAGCAGCATTGAGGAGGAACGGGCTGGCTAGCGCCAGACCCATGATTCTCCTCACTCTTCGATTTGCTAGGAACTAGCTAAATATATTCGGCCTATACTTCAGTGCGGGTTGGCCCCCCGCCTTGCTGGTGTTCCTTCTTCGCTTCAAATCCCGGGCTACACTACAAAAAATTCTTTAGTGATTTCCGCTGCTCGCGCACCATCGACGCGCGTCCAGTGACGTTGAAGCCATCGACTGCTGTTCGTCTACAACTTTGATTGACAGCAAGTACTACTTTCAAGACCAAGCGCGATTACTTCGAGATGATACGCGCCGGTGGTAATGGTGAACCACCAACCGGTACTGTACCGGTATTCCTGCCAGTACTACCACCCAAGATCAAGTCTATCTCGCACGAGGCACTTGTACGTTGGAAGAAGGAGCGACGAGACTACGAGACGAAGCTTCACAACAGATGCAGAGTGACTGGCGAAGACTACGATGCGGTGGTAGAGCAGATCAAGGACTCGTTCGACGCTGATCTCCTGGACGTCTTCTGTGAGTTCCAGTTGAATGTGGAGACTGTGGACGTGACTGAAGGGATGTTGATCGCCGAGATCGAACACATCGTGGGGAGCGTCAAGAACAAGGCGCTACCTGATATCAAGGAGCTCTTCAAGAGAGAGCTGAAGATGAATTTGGCGGAAAGCGACGTGACAGCTCGCGTCATGGACTACTTCAGATGCTTTAAGACGATAGTCGCCGATAATGGCTTGACTGAGTGCTTCAGCCTTGAGCGTGGGACACGAGAGAAATGCAAACGACTGATCTCGGCGTTGAAGCCACCCATGCTGAAGCAAGAAGTAAAACGGTCCATCCGCTATAAACACGCTGCTGCGGAGAGAGACCCCAAGGTACTGTTCCGACTTATCGCCGAGAAAGCGACAGAGTTAGTATCTCCGTTTGAAGACGCAGAAGCGTGAGGCTCCAGGGCGAGAGGAGAAGCCCAAGGCCAAACAGCCTTTCAAGCAAAAGGACAAGCAGAACCGACCTGCGGAGCATGCGAAGGTCAAGCTTAACTGGAAGGACAACAAGAATCAAGACACAAAGCCAAAGTTTTCGTCAAGACCGCCGCCAGGGCCATGCCCTAAGTGTGAAAGGATGCACTGGCTACGCGAATGTCCGGATGCGACTGAGGATGAGAAAACAGAGCTGTTCAAGCGCTTTCGCAACGCAAGAAATACCAAGAAGGCTAGGACGAAGCGGCTTGGAGAACTTCTGCCAACTACAGACCGTACTGTCTTGCTAAATGGCGTACTGGAGCTTCCGTATTGCCCAGATAGTGGTTCGGACCATACAGTTATTGGCCAATCGCACTGGAAGCAATTACTGGCAGTGGACCCTGAAGTCCAAGTCAAACAGCTTGAAGTTCCAGTACAGAGTCAAGCCTTTGGAGACAAGAAGGTGACGGCAGTACAGAAGGCTATGTTGCAAGTGCGAATTCACACGGCAGTTGGACCTGTGGAGCCGATGAATCTGGTGGAGGTTCACGTTGTCGATTGTGACGACGACGAGTTTATCATTGGAAATGATCTACTCACGCTGTTGGGAATCGATGTCGATCGTCAGCTGGAACAATTGGCGAGCCGTGGTGATGATGAATTAGCCGGTGATCCAATCCATTTGGAAGCTGATGAGATGTCCGCACAGGTTCATGAACCTTCCCCCAGTAATGATGTTGACATTTTTGCTGCAGTGGAGAATTTGGTCGACCGTGCAGTGGATTGTGGCTTCCCGTTGGATCACGTGGAGCAATTACGCACAATTGTACACGCGTACGACGTGTGGCGACTGGAGTTACGCGCGGATCCCCCGGCCAATGTTCCGCCGATGGAAGTGAAGTTGCAGGATGGGGCTCGACCTACTAAGTGTAAGCCCCGCAAATATCCTCCTCACATCCGCAAGTTTCTTCGAGAGTTTAACAGTCGTCTTGTTGAACTAGAGTTGGTGTATGAAAACCCAAAGAGCCGTTGGTCGAGCCCCGTGCTCCCAGTGAAGAAGTCCTCAGATCTTTTGGACGTAAGGCAGACGGTGGACTACAGACTTACGAACGCGCAGACCAGTGTAATGGCAGCCGTTATGCCTATTCTTTCGTTAGTGGTGGAAAACGCAAGTGGAATGAGACACTTTGGATTATTTGATTTCCTTAAAGGATTCTGGCAATTGCCTTTGGCTGAGTTCTGTCAAGAGTGGTTCTCGTATATGACAGACGAGAAAATCTTCACACCTCGACGGGTTCCCCAAGGTTCAAGTGATGCTGCCATCCACTTTCAAAAGACTATGGAGGAGTGTTTCAGTAGCTTGCTGTACAAACACCTCCTCATCTGGATTGATGACCTCCTGCTGTACGCAAACGACATTGACGTCTACCTAAACAAACTCGCTGAGTTTTTTTCTCTTCTCAATAAGTTTGGCCTCAAGTTGAGTGCGAAGAAGACGAGCTTATACCAAACAGAGGTTAAGTGGTGCGGTAAACTCATCAATGGCGAAGGTATCCGCCATGACCCCGAGAGAATCGAGACACTACGCTCGATGCCATACCCTACTACTGCTGGTGAGCTCCAGCAGTTTGTGTGCGCAATAAACTGGATGCGAGAGAGTATCGTGGATTTCGCCCGTCAAGTCCAGCCTCTCCAGAGCCGACTAGATGCAGCGCTCGCTGACACAAAGCGGACGAAAAGAGTTGCAGTTGGGATCAAAGTTCAGTTAACTACCGAAGAGCGTCTGGCATTTGACCGAGTCAAGGACATGTTGGCTGATGCGGCCACCTTGGCGTATACGGACGACAACGCGACGACTTGCTTGTTCACCGACGCCAGCGACATGGGCTGGGCGGTAATCGTGACACAAGTAGCCAACTTTGATCCGAAGACTTCTGTGACACAACAACAACACAGGTTACTTACCTGTATGAGTGGAACTTTCACTGGTAGCCAGCTCAACTGGACCGTCATTGTAATGGGCCCCTCCATTACATAAGTAGGTAGATTTCTTTACAAAAGTAGGTGCATCAGCACACGACTAGCGTGTGCTGAAATGCCATTGGCTGATATATGGGGAGCCAGACCCATTATTAGCCAATTGGACTATGACGTGTATTTGAGTGGCCAGGGCTGTGGCC
Source organism: Phytophthora infestans T30-4 (assembly GCF_000142945.1). Taxonomy (NCBI): domain Eukaryota; phylum Oomycota; class Peronosporomycetes; order Peronosporales; family Peronosporaceae; genus Phytophthora; species Phytophthora infestans. Next base: position 1,577,665 of record NW_003303731.1, on the reverse strand, counting down.
TTGGTCCTAAAATAAAGTCAGAGTTGATTTTTCCTTAAACCTAAGACTCAGTCGTCCTATGTCGAGCTTCCTCAACACTATAGTGTAAGCAAGTAACGGAGTAAATACCTGGCCCGTTACAGTCATAGAGAAGGAAGCTTTACCCATTGTCCTTGCCTGCGAAAAGCTGGACTATCTTCTTCTCCGTCCCAAGGCTTTCAGGATGTTCTGCGATCACCGGAACTTGGTACACGTTTTCGCACCTGATGAGAGTGTCAAGAAACACGTGAAAGGAAAGTTGTTACGATGGTCCATGAAACTTATGGGATTCCAATACATCGTGGAGCACGTACCTGGACCCGAGAACGTCTGGGCTGACATGGTTTCTCGGTGGGCTGGCAACCACACACCGAGGGCAAACTTGAAGCGGCTATAAACGATCCGGCGCAGTCAACCTCGCCGACGTACTGAACTCAGACCGCTTGACGACGATAAGTTTGTGTGGCCTTCCTTTGCTGAGCTCGTGGAAACGCAGTCCAAATTCCCGCCACCGGACTGTGCGGTGCGCTCGGAAAATGGCGTTCTTACGTTGAATGACTATATTTGGATTCCTGCAGAAGCTGTTGACTTAATTCGGAGGCTGTGCATTGTGGCACATTGCGGAAGCCAAGGACATCGTGGCCAGCAAGCAATGGTGTCGCACCTCCAAAGTCTTTTCTCAATCGACAACCTACGAAGGATTGTGGCTACATTCGTTAATGACTGTTTGCTCTGCTTGCATTCCCGAGGGGGGAAAATTATCCCAAGACCGTGGGGAGAACTGATAAAGTGCAACGAGCGAAACAAGGTCCTTCATTTTGATTACCTATATCTGGGCCCGAGCTACGGAACGGGTTGCTACATTCTGGCTCTTAAAGACCACGCAACCCACTACTGCGAACTAGTGGTGGCTGACTCAGCGGAAAGTCCTGTTGTGGTGGAAGCTTTACTAGCCTGGCACTCTCGCTATGGAATACCGCCGTCCTAGGTATCAGATCAAGGGACACACTTCAAGAACGAAGTGGTGGCTGAGCTGAGTCGAAGACTCCGCACGCAGCAGACGTTTACGCCGGCATACAGTCCATGGGTAAATGGTTCAATCGAGCGAATTAACCGTGACATTCTCCAGGTCATTCGTGCGATGACGCTGGAATATCGGATTAGTCACAAAGATTGGGTGTATTTGGTGCCATTAGTGCAGTCAAACCTGAACCACACTGCTGTGCCTTCCTTAGGCAACCATTCGCCATTGGAGTTGTTCACGGGATTGGAAAACCCGACGCCGCTGAGCGAGTTCTACCTGCCTGACAGACGCCGCCTGCAAACAATCCCTGCTAGTGCTGAGATAGACGGCTACCTGGAGAACTTGAGGGAGAGCATAAGGTCTATGCACTGTGCGGTGAAGGACAGACGAGAGAAACAAAGACTCCTGAATAAGAAACGTGAACGTGGTGAGAACGTGGTAAACTTCACCATCGGTGATTATGTGCTAAGGTCCCGAGTGGACGAGAAGCACGGCAACAAGTTACAGGTGATGTGGGTTGGTCCGTACAAGGTAACGAGAGCCGACGCCCATTCATTTCGTGTGAAGCACCTCGTGACTGGTGATGAACAAGATGTCCATGCATCAAGGTTAAAGTTCTACTCCGACGATAGCCTGGAGGTGACGGACGAGCTCTTGGAGCATGTGTCCTCACAAGGTATCGTGTTGGCAGTAGAAGGACTAAAGGGATACAAGTGGAATAGTGACATCAATGACTTTGAAATCCTGGTAAGCTGGAAAGGGCTACAACCTATCGAGGATTCGTATGAACCCATGGGTGCTTTGACCAAGGAGATCCGAGTATTGGTTGGGAGCTATGTGTCAAGTACCGATGACCAGCGGCTTCGTGAGCACTGGCAACGGCTTCAAGGAGGTCGTGAAGAGGGTCTAGTCCACGCGGATCGCCAGTTAATACTGGAAGTGCGGCCGAACACGGACTCCGAAACAACACCGTCGACTTGTGACACGCGGGGGCCGCAGGGTGAAGCCCAGCAGGCACGTCCTCGTCTCACTGGACAGAAGCGACGACTCAGAACCGCTAGCAGACCCAAGCGGAGAAGTAATCGAGCGACTGAGGAAGAGCCTCAGGCCGACTCACAACAGACATCGGGGCAGACTGCGGACGGGGATGGTGAGCTGCACCTGGGTGCCGAGGTCCAAGAGCCTCCACCTCCTCGAGGTCGCCGAGTACGAGCTGAGATGCGGGTTGGGACGCCTTCACGTATTCAGCCACGCCGTTCAAGTCGCCGTAGGGACCAGGGCCAGGGCAGTTAGTTATTTTGGTGAACACTACTGTGACGGTGATCGGTAAGACGAGAACAGGTGAAACCGAGCTTCGGGGGCTGTGTAGTGAACTGTGGGTTTCCACCTCGGTTTCCCTTGCACTTAGAGCCGGAGCTGGGGGTGTCCACCCAAATGTGTCTACAGCCCAGTGGCTAGAAGACAATGGGTGGAAATCTGGTGGTGTGTCTGACGCCTGTCGGCTGACGATATCACAGACACTCGGACAGCCAGTGTCCTTGTGTATTATACTAGGATTTAGTAAGGCCTACTGCATGTTTCCTTTCATGTGGATGCATGTCCATTTCTGACTGCTGCCTGTCGCTCTGATCAAGTGGCAGCAGCATTGAGGAGGAACGGGCTGGCTAGCGCCAGACCCATGATGCTCCTCACTCTTCGATTTGCTAGGAACTAGCTAAATATATTCGGCCTATACTTCAGTGCGGGTTGGCCCCCGCCTTGCTGGTATTCCTGCTTCGCTTCAAATCCCGGGCTACACTACACCATCACTGGTTCATACGTCGTCATAGCACCACAGCGCCGACATTGAAACGATGGACCTATTATCATCGATATCCGACTGTCGGGCCAAAAAATCATCCATGATTTCTGCCATTCGATGCGAGCTACATGAAGTGATGAGCTCGAATGAGACGTCATATTGAAGTCGACATTGCTGATGTCGATCTGCTATGATCTCACTATTGTCGTCACGGATGGGGAGGGAGGGGCTTCGCATGTGGATACATATCTTCAAACGACGCATCCGAAATTGACAAACCAAGCTTTTCTCGAAATTCTAGGTTGAATTGGTGCGAATCAAAACGAATACTCCAGTTGAAAGAATTGCGTTTACAACGTCAAGGCATGTATAAACGAGCTCGGTGATAGACATTAAATTGAGGTAATATAAAGCAAATTGCGCCGTCTGGATCAAATAACGTTTTTCCATTGCTGAAAGATGAGATCGCTCAGGCGTCTACAATTGTAGCAATCCAAGGGTGATCGTTAAAAAACGAATGTACCAAGCAACTTACTGAGACGACTGAAGGTGCAAACGTACAATGCAGACGCGGTATCCTTGGACATGAATATATTGTTTCTAGCCGCAGCCTCAGACGCGAAACGAACACCTTGTACCGTTTCATTGCAGTGACAATAGCATTGTGGTCCCTGGAACTCCATCATCACGGATCCAGCCGTGCTTTTAGCTGCCTCAGTTGCTTTCTGCCCGAAATCAAAACAATCGCATGAAATCAATAGTGGACAGCAGGTAATATTCCAAGCAACGTGCGTACCCCAGCCAAACTAGTGTTATCCAGGAACAATGCTGCTGCCTGCTCGCTTGTGAGCTGCATTTGCCTGGTGCGGATAAGTAGCGTAGGCTCATCACTGTCGTCGCTCTTCTTCGTTGCCATCTCGGTCACGAAGTTCGTCATGAGAGCTTCGTTGGGCTGCAAACATAGAATCGTTTGATCATGTCATAAAGCCATCATGTAATCCTTCACGCGCATCACCCACCACTGCAAAGCACACAAACAGCGTCGGCACGTCGGCCTTCCTGGCACAAAGCCCACTGGTGATCGGCACCACCAACTGCGGTAAGTCCACCGAAAGACCCAATTCCTCTGCCGTCCACGATGGCATCTTCCAGAGCGATCGAGCTCCGTTGTTTTCTTTGTCTTGCATCATTTCAGCCAGTGGAGATTCATGACGACGCATCGGCAGTGGCTTCCACCCGCCGTGATCCGGAGTGAAGTCGAAAATCTACGACAACGACAAAGTCAGCGCCATTTTACATACATAACAACCTCGAAGGACTGATCCACCCACCTCGCTCCATTTGTTGTTCCAGGGCGAGAATTTGGCCTGACGGAACTGCTCCTGCAATGAGAAATAGGTGAGTGGAAAGCATGCGAACCGCAGGCCACTGGACGTCTCAATGATTGGCTCTTGAAAACATTTTAATCGACAACCGTTAGTGTTTCAAGATTTCTTCTCAAGTTGTTGTACTCACTCACCCGTGGAGCTGTAGAGGTACACTGATGCGTCCTCGCAATCGCGTGCGCGGAATTGCTGCACGGCACACACAACGGTGCAGCGTTTGCAGTTGCGCAGGAAGACGCTGCTCTCGCAGGGCCCCACGACAATGCGGCAGTTGGTGCAGGCGTCGATCTGCACAGACGTGCAGTGGTCCAGCAGGAAGATATCGCAGTTGTGGCACTCCTCAATGAGGAACTGCTGGCCATTGATACTGCCAGGGAGTTTGGCCAGAAACGATGCTGTTTGGATATTGGAGAAGATAAAATCCTCGCGCTTGAGCGTCGGATCCTTGCCGAATGTGGGTGCGGCCTTGGAGCTGCCTGTCGATGAACGTGACTTGGTCTTGGCCTTGGTGCCGGCACCCGAGCCTGCGTGGCAGATGTTGCCCATGACCCAGGCAACTTCAACTGCTTCAAGTTGCACTGGAGTTTCCAAGTGATGGCGGTGCAAAGACGGCCGGAAATAGGACGCAAAATGGGCCAACGGCGCGCATTCCGTTTTTCACGGTGAGTTTTACGCCGACAGTCATTTCATGCCCTCTGTTTCCTGGCCCAGGAATCCTGGGACATACTGGAGGCACCTGCACTTCATGTCCGATAACGCATTTGAAGTCTCGAAACAGGGAAGCGAGGATAATCTAATGTTCAAGAAGCCGTGCGTCAAATCCAAAGAGGATTTTGTCAATTGAGTGACTCCAACGACACTGCATTTTTTCTTGAGACATAGGGTATTATCACGTCGAAGTACTAGTACTAGCACAAAAAGCTCTGTAGTGAAGCTGCGAACTACTGCAACCTGAACCAAGGAAGTTTAGAAGCTTCTAAATTTTAGAGTCGAAAAAAAAAGCAAGAAGCCAGGCCAAACCCTGCTTAAACGAGTTCCCTGCTTTTACAGGTGGGTTACGTCGAAAGCTTTCTCAAATTTTCCTAAATGTACAGAGGAAAAGAACTAAAAAACCTTCCAGAACACATAGGATACCACGTGTCGGTGGTACCGCCCGACACATGAAAGCGTGCTCATTTTTCTCCCATCCATCCTCGCCGTAGCTCGACCGTCGTGTAGATTCTCAGGCCATGTTGGAGAAGGGTGCCGCGACGCCGCCAGGGTCGGGTCCGTCGTCGCCCACGTCCAGTGAGGCCTCGCTCCAAGTGGAGCGCAAGAAGGCGGCGGAGCAGGTTCGGGCCAACATTGAGAAGTTCGTGGACGGACTCATGAGCGAGAAGTACACCCTGGCACAGCTGCTGAATGACAGCTTTTCGCTTGAGATGCTGGAGCTGCTCTTCAAGCGCATGACTGGCCGACTGCGTGGTATTATCTTCTCGAGGGAGAAGACGCTCGAATTTATCCGCTTGGCGCTGGACGCGAGTTATCCGAGACACACACGGGCCATGGCCGCGCAATTCATCGTCGTAGGTGGCGCTGTGAACGCCATCGCGGCCTGTGAACCGGGGAAACCGCACCAATGCTCCGAATTCTGGGACTCGATATTTGACACGCTACAGCGCGAGGCCGACGGCGTCTCGTCCAAGTGCGACACCCCACTACGACGCAAGGAGCGCCTGGCCTCAGTGGCCGAGCTGGAGGAGCTCATTCAAGTGGCCGTGCAGGTCTTTGAAAAAGATGGTGCTGAGACACTACAACAGAGTTTTGCCGAGCATCAGGAGGAGAATGAAGGAGACCCAGAGGAGCTGGCCAGACGACGCAAGTCCTCGGCCAGGTCGTCGCTTGGAGCTGATGCAGACGCAGCCCAGATCAAGGCCATTGTGTCACCGCTGCCATCTCCCAGAACTCCGGTCAATGGAGACTGCAACTTGATGGAGGAGACAACTGAACAAAAGCTTCCAAGACACAGGGACAGCGCCGAGATTTCAGGCGTGACGGAGAGGGACGAGGACTCGGACTCGGACGAACCAGATGATACAGGGATCCCGGCCCCCTTGACAACCGAAGTGAATGAGACGGCCATGTACGGAATCTTCAGCCACGACTCGGCCAACTTCGCGTCGCAGGTGCTACGGTACTTTGCCATCCGAGGACAGAAAGGTGCGTGTATCTTGCATTTCTTAGCGGAGCACCCGGCCACCGTGGATATGCTGCTGGCCAACATTGGCCACGACGATATTCGCACTTTGCTGCTGCACCTCATCTACGCCGAGCACTCGGAGGCGGCCATCACGTCGCTGTTCGAAACGCACATGATGCAGAAGCTGATTCAGAAACAGGTGACTTTTTCCCCGCCTCGCAACGCCTTCGAGCGTGACTGCATTGAAAACACCTTCATGTTGCTGCGTGAGATTGTGCATGCGCCGTATTTGACAGGACGCGGCGTGGCCATCTCGGCCAAGACCATCCCGCTGGACAAGGTGACAGGCCAGGACGAGTACGTGTCGATCTGCGGAGCCTCGCGAGAGACGGCCAACTCGGCCCTACGCAAGTACACATCTCGCAAGGTTCGACGACTCATCCATCTGTTTATGCAGGAGCACCAGGCCGCGTTAGAACTGCTTTTCGTGCAGATGATCAAGGAGCTGACGTTCTGGAGTACACCGTTGACCCGGGAGCGACGAGGTAGCGTGGCTTCGCTTGAGTCGTTGATGCTGCTGTCACAGGGCCATCCGCGACCGACGTGCATTACAATGCTCATGCATCTCTTTGAGCTGACGGAGACGGTGGAATTCACCGATAATCGGAACGCTGGCGGCAATTCCGCTGCTTCGGTGGGCATTGACTGCCTCAACTTTCTGTGCTCCACTCATCTCATGCGAAAGGGAAATCTGCTGGTGAAAAAGAAGCTGAAAAACGAACTGCAGGTGTGTCAAGTGAGTTTGAACTGCATGATGGGACTCCGGACGACAGCAGTGCGTGAAGATCAGCCGCCCAAGTCGGCCAGTCTGGACCAGGCGTTCACGCCGAATCTAGGCAACCAGAGTGTCATTACACTGGACGAGATGGAGAACGTGCAAAGTTCAGATTGGCACGAGTTCGGCTTCAGTGTGACTGTGAAGAAGAAGCTTCCCGACGCCAGCAAGAACTCGCCAGCCACACAACACGCAGCTGTGACCCCCGCGAACGCCATGGTGCATCACCAACGACGAATCGGAAAAGAAGACGAATCCTCGTCGATGGAAGTCAAGTCTATTGAGTACTTTGCAGCTTCTTCTGAAGAAGAGAAACAGGCGTGGATTACTCTGCTGCAGGCTGTGATTGATGGCGATCTGAACGAGCTGGAGATCTTCTGCAGCGACGACTGGCGTAGCAACGTACGAGAGTATCGACGACTGCGCGAATGTCTGATCACGTGCATGGAACGCAAGGGACACGAACTGATGGTTTTCCTCAAGCAAGTGATCACTTTCAACACTCGCAGAGCGTCTGGTTACCATCTGTGGTCAGTTGTCAAGTGTCTGAACTCTGTACTGTCTAACGAGTCGAAGCGGTTGGACCGGATGTTCGTAGGAGCGCACGTGATCACCACGCTCATCACGTGCTACGAGAAATACCCGATGTGGAACTTGTTGCTGGGCGAGATTACCAAGATGCTGGTGTTCTGTATCGGCGATTTCAAGAGTAAACGCTCGCGGAAATGCCCGATCATTGGGCGCATTTTGCAGACCGAAGGCGAAGACGCCAAGCTGGCGCCTTTACTCTGCAAGGTGTATCTAAACCGCGACGCGATTGACAGCAACGGCGAACAGGAGTACGACAACTTGGCTGGCACTGATGCCCTTTCCAACTTGAAGCTGATCATGGAAGCCCTGAAGATGTGTTACAAGGACCCGAAGACGAGGAGTCAGGAGCATATCCAGTGCGAAATGAAGACCAATCCCGTGTGGAGGAAGCTGGTTAAGGCGTCGGAGGAATTGGCCAAGAAAGACCCGTTCAGCTGCATTTTGACGGTCGGAACCCCTCCTGCGCTGTCCCCGGCGGATGTGTCGAACTCGTCGTCGCCGCCATTTGGAGCGAATCCACCCACGCCCCCCACGTTCCAGGAAGATATCATTAACCAGATTAGTCGACCAAGTTATTCCACAGCACACGGCTTTGGATCGTCGTTCCTGGAGGGAGACGGATGTTCGTTTGGATACTTGTTCAAAGAGCGACACGGCGGTCGAGAGTGGAAGAAAGCACTTGTAGTGTACGAGTACGGCTCACATAAACTGTGGTATTTCTATCCAAGTGAAGTGGACGAAACACACGCGATTCAGTGGAAGTGGATCGTCCCGCTGTCAGTTCGGAGTCGCTACACGCACGGCCAGGACGAGACCCACTCGTCCGTAGGCCACCACGGTCTGTACATCACAGCCTACGACCATCAACAAAGCGACGAAGACAGCAAGGTATCAGCTAAGGAGATGCATTTCAGTGTCACTAAACTCGAGGACAGGGATCTGTGGAAGGACTTGCTGTCCAATGCGGCCGATACCATCCAGAAAATGGCTCGAGATTATTCGGTATTATCACAGAAGCTCAAGAAACCGGACAAGAAGACTGTCACTCACTGCCAAGACCCCACATGCCACACGCCGTTCAAGCTCTTCCGTCGCCCACACTCGTGCAAACGATGCGGCAAGTGGATGTGTGCCAAGTGCACGTCACAACGCATGTCGATCCCTGAGGTTGGGCTGCTGCATCCAGTGCGTCATTGTCGTGAGTGCTTTGAGGAGAACGGTGGCGCTCATGCAGAGACGGAGCCGTTCAATCTGTTCCACCTCAAAGATGCAAGAAAGAACGGCAGTGCAAACGGAGTCGGTGCAAATGTCGCCGCTTCGTTTGCAGCACAGAATGGTACACTTTCCAACGCGGAGCTGTACGAGCTCGCACATGGCATGGTTTCCCCTCGTACTCTCATGCAGATGAACCGGCGGTTGACGAGATTCAGCTCGATCGATTCGCCCACAGGAGGCGAGAACGGTGGCTTCCACGCGGACGAGATCAATGCTCCAGGAAGTCTTGGCGCCGAGAATCTGCCCAAATTCGCAGACGACGAGGACGACTTCTCCCCCTTCTCGCCGTCTCTGTCACGTCGTAGTCTACTGAATCCTCGAGAAGATATCCGCGGGTAGAGAGAGGAACGAGTGAAGGAAGACTGGGTAGATGTTGATTAAGGTACATGTAGGCAGTTGTAGGTAGAGTGAGAAAAGCAAGGTAGCTATGACGATCGGGTCCTCGCGAACGACGATGCGAGTCCAGGCAGTGCTGAAGGAAATAGGCTCCGAGTCTGCAGTGTTTGCTGGGCGAGCAGGTACGAGAGAAACAATTCTGAAACAATACATGTGTGCAGTACGAAGTACAACAATATGGCTACATGCTCAACTCAGACTTTTATTTTGAGGTTCTGTACACAATGCAAAGACGTAGCATGTCGTCAACGAAGCGCGCACTCGAGGCGGACGGTGACACCCACGAGCATGTCAAGCGCTCACGCCGCACGCGTTGGGGCCACGACGAGGACGAGCACGAAGACGTGGCCAATCGCAAGACGTCGGCTAGTCCCAAGGCGCTGAGCGACATCGTCAAGCGCTTGTCGAGCGTCGTCCAAGAAAAGTCAACACCAGAGGAGCTCCAGGCGCTGGCGGCGGCGGCCTCGCGTCCTGTGATCGTACGTCTCTGTCTACTGTGTCAGCGTCTGTAACATGTCCGGATTTTGATGTGTGTGGCTTCAGTTTCATCCTCGTGCTGCGCTGTTGCTGTAGGGCGCCGGCGGTCAATTGGACGCACAGGCGGCGAGGGCGCGGGCGCTGGCACAAGCGAGTCTGCTGTCACTAAACGTTCCCGGTACCAATGTGTCGCCCACTGACCTGGCAAGACGACTCTACATCGGCAATTTGTACTACGACCTCAAGGAGGAGGACATCAGCAACGTGTTTGCGCCGTTTGGGACCATCCGCTCCATTGATCTGTCGCTGGAGCCTGGGTGAGCAGCAGACAGCGCTGACGTGGCGTGTAAGATAATTCTGACGATGATTTGGCTGTGTGCAGTGCCTCGCGGTCCAAGGGTTTCTGCTTCTTGGAGTACGAGGATGTGTTGGCAGCGGAGAGCGCCGTGCAAGTGCTGAATGGAACGCCGTTGGCCAACCGAGCGATTCGGGTGCGTTCTGCGGCATGTTTTGAAGGCGATCTGTGTGTGTTTTGTGTGTGTCATGCTGAGCTGTGCTAACTGCAGGTTGGTCGCCCGCATCGAGGAAATACAAACTCGAACGATTCGTTGTCGATCGGACAGGAGGCGATCAAGAAGTGAGCAATTGTAATTCCTGCTCGGTTGGAGGCTGTTCGCTGACGAGGCTCTTGACGTGTGGACAGTGTTCCGACCAAGTGCATTTACGTTGCCAACGTACGCGTGGAGCTCAACAGTCAGCACTTAGAGAGCATTTTCTCTCCGTTTGGAGCTATCCACTCGTGTGTCATGACGGCAGTGTCTCCCTTGGAATCGGGAGTGGTGAGGACTGCAAAATACGGAGTTAATACGTGGCGATGCTGATGCAAATGCCTGTTGTACCCTGTGTAGCACCGCGGTTATGGCTTCATGAGGTTCGTGGAGGAGAGTTGCGCGTTGAGTGCGATCCAGCACATGAACGGGTTCGAGCTGGCGGGACAGGCACTCAAGGTTGGCAAGGCCAGTGAGGCCGCTATGCTCATCAATCTCGCGACGAGTCAGGACAAAGTGGTGCGTGATGGATCAGGAGCTACAACGAGCGGAGCCAACGTAATAGCGGCGCCAGAGAAGAAACCATTTGGCGAGGACGACGTGGAGAAAGTCAAGGACACGACAGAGACCGACGCGAAGTGTTGTCTCTGCTTGGTGAACCTCGTGAACTGCGGCGAAGTGGACGACGAGCTGGAGGACGAGGTGCGTGGCGAGTGTGGCAAGTTCGGTAGCGTCAACAAGGTGGACATCCACGAGCTAGCAGACCACGTGCGTGTGTTTGTGTTGTTTGACGATGCAGCGGGAGCCGCGAAGGCCAAGCAGGCGCTACACGGACGCTTCTTCGGCGGGAACCAGGTGCAGGCACACTATTATCCTCTGCGTGAGTTGGAGCAGAAGCGATACACGAGCGACTTCCTCTGAAGAGGAAAACGAGCACAAGGCGGTGGGTGGATACACAACAACGTCACTTGGTTATACGCGTACACGGTCACTTGTCGTCCACCTTGTTGCTGTAGTGTCCTCTTGCTTGTCCAGCGCAGATTTGGCGTAAGCTCCGCTGTCTTCAGGGCAACTGGTCCGTCTTGGCTAACTCGAGAATGAATTTGCCTTCTTTGTACTTTTCCGACGGGTTGTGCGCTTCTTTCTGCGTGTAGGCATCGGCAACCAAACAGCAACAAGGTGAAAAGCTCGAGTTCAGTCTAACGCAGCATTCAAGACACGTGGAGTGACGGCGTAGCGTACGTATTTCCAGCCCACGGGGCTCCAGCACGTGTTGCAGTAAAGGTCCAGTACAACGTGCAGCCCCGTCATGAGCATCCGCTCTTCCGGCGGACCCGTGCACACGTTGACTCTGAAGTACAATAAGATCATAGAGATAAAATAAAAATGTGTTTTAATAAAGAAAAGTATCGAGACAGCGTACGCAGTGTCAAAGAGGTAGGCTTTGCCGCTGGTGCCTTGGAAATTCTGATAATGATAAACAGCAAGAGTTAGAGACAGCGAGGAAGGAATGAAAAGAGCGACAACGACCTTAGAAATGATGTCCTCATTGCGCGCGAGATGCGCGCAGCATTTGGCGCACCGGAACACGCGCGAGCTGTCCACGAACTCCTCAAAGACTCGCCCCATTGTCGGTTGCGGTCTTTAGAGTTGAAGCCAAGTCCTGAGAACTAGTGTATTGTACGTAAGTAGTGTGCGAAACATCAAGCAACTTCAAGGGATAACGTTTCGAATGCGAAATGTTATTTGCCAGATTTCTCCGTACTTGAGTGTCAGCAGCCACGCAATGGCGACTAAAAATCAGCTGATCACTGGCGATTGTCAAAAGCGCCGAAACAGCTTCAGCTTTGATCCATGCCATCCTCCTACGACCTGATCCAGAGCTATCCTCACCAATCCAGCTGCACCACCGGACTCGGCGATCCATAGACTTTATCATAACCGCTCGTAGCTCAAATACGCTAAGCTTGAAGCTAGCAATGGAGCTGTCGACCCCTTTTCGACGATTCTCATGGGAAATATCCTCGTCGTTCACTTCGCAATTCGCCATCTCCAGCTTAAACCAAGCTACTTCCAATGCTTCAACTCTCGATGCTCTTCACGCTGGTCAGTCTGGCAGTCCTCGTGATGACGATATCCGCGCACTCCGTTCAGCAGCCACACACGCAGTCAGTTATGCACTTCGAGCAACGTCGGCTCTTCCAAGCTGACAGCCACCGTTTACTGCAAGCTTGCAAGGACTCTGCTCAAGCTCGCAGACTCCAGGAACGTAGTGTCGCCCGACGTGCCTTCACACTCGAGAACTTGCAAGCCCGTCGCCGACTCGGTGGCGGAGATGGCGTCCAGCTCGACACTCCAACCGAGCATCAATCCAGCTTGGTGATCGACAACGTGCATGACGTGAATGCGAGCGATTTGTTCGGTAGTGACGTCAAATGCGTCCTAGAGCCCGAGGTAACAGAGGGTCCCTACTACGTCAACGGGGAGCTAATTCGCCAAGACGTGACTGAGGACCAAGAAGGTGTGAAGCTCTACGCAGAGCTACAATTCGTAGACGTGAACACGTGCGAGCCCGTGCACAATCTCTACGTCGATTTTTGGCACTGCAACGCCACCGGCGTGTACTCTGGGGTGGTGGCGAACGGCAACGGCGACATATCTGACGCCTCCAACATCAATAACACGGCGTTCCGTGGCCTTGCACCAACGGATGAAGACGGTATCGTGTCGTTCACGTCCGTATTTCCAGGCCATTACACAGGACGCGCCACTCACATCCACATCTTGGGCTCATACAACGGTACTGTGCTCCAGAACAACACGTACTCGGGTGGAGTAGGAGCTCATGTGGGTCAAATATACTTCGATCAAGACCTCATTTCGAAGGTGGAAGCCACGGACGTGTATGCTACCAACAAGCAGAGGCTTACACTCAATGCTGATGACAGCATCTACAGCGCGTCGACACGCACCGGTAGTGACCCTATCATGGAATACACACTGCTAGGCGACTCAGTAGGGGATGGCGTGCTCGCATGGATCTCGGTCGGCGTGGACATGACCCTGGCCAAGAACGTGCGTACAGCGTCGACAATAACCGCTAACGGAGGTGTTGCTAATGGGGGTCGCCATAATGAATAGGCAGTGAGTGGCCCTGCTGTGGTCGGGACCTCGAACGTCCCCCAGTCGTAACCGGAACTGCCCTGGGTTTATGCATGTTGATTCGTTAAAATACTTAAAAAAATTTAGATCTCTGTTTTGATTGGCTGAGCATATTGAAGTGATCTCTCTTTTAGATCGTCAAAGTTTTGTCTTCTTTACTTTCCATACGAACAGACTCTTGTCGTTGGCTCCAATAGAGACCAACCTTGAGTCGTCGCATGTGAAGGCTACGTTGGCCACGTTCAGACTGTGTCCAAGCAGTTTGTGCTGCTCCGTGTGTCTCGACAGACACGGCGTGTTGTACACACGGATCTCGCCCTGATTGGTAGCAGCCACCAGCATCTCCTGCGTGTTCGCCTTTGCCAGAGCGTGAACGTGGTCGTCTGGCTTGCCAGCGACATCCCAGACGCCCTGCGCCGCCCACGCAAACAAACATTTGTGTGACGCCCATGCGACGTTTGCTGCACTAGCAGCCGACGTGATCTGACTGCCGTCCATGGTGCTCACGAACTGAAGCTCGAACGCATCGCTCGACACTCGTGCCATGCTGCTATCAGCTGCAAAGTCCAAGCGAGTCGCACGTCCACTGGGCTTGGAGAACTTGAAGCGCAGCGAGAAATTGTCCAGCGCGGAGTAGAAGTACACGCAGTGATCGGCTGAAGCCAACGCCAGCAGGGTCAAGTCCGGAGAGAACGTCACGTCCAGCGCACTGAGCTTGCTATCTCGTCCTTCGTGCTGCAGCTCAAGAGTCTGACCATCGAGCACGGCAAAGGCTCCATCTTTGTGACTCTTGCTGCTCTCTGACCCGCCAAAACCCACAGCGAGCCACTTGCCATCCGGAGAGAAAGCCACACTCTGTAGAGCCCCATCCAGCGCAGTCTTTGCTACCACGCAGCGCTTTTCTAAATGCCACAGACGCACCGTGTGGTCACCTCCAGCTGTGACTACCAGTTCTGGTCGAAGCGGATGCACTGCGAGTCCCTGAAGCTGAACAGAGCGGTCGAAGTGGCTCTCCGACACGAGGATGGCGTCTCCCGTGAGTCGAGATAGCTCGAACAACTCGGCACCTTTCGTACCGATAAGTAAGCGATCTTCTGCTACGTCCCAACAAAGCGAGCGCACAACGGCGTTATGTGGCGCTGGGTGGAAACCTGCAACATCGAAGTCAGCTAGAGGCGCCAGAGTCGTGCGTGCCCACAGCTTCACGTGTCCGTCACGACCTCCAGTGGCGCAGCCTAGCGACGTCGCATGAATGGCGTAGACGCTGCCGGTATGAGCTGAAACTACTCGCGCGACAGCACAGGCCTCCCAAATGTACAGATGACCAGAAGCGCAGCCTGTGACTACAAGTCCGCCCATCGAAGTACCGCACAGCACTGGCTGTCGCTGTGCTCGAGCACCAAAAATGCCGTCCCGTGCTGTAAGTGCTGGTGGTGTGATCTTCCAGAACAGAACATGGTCTTCTCCTCCGGAGACCAAGTTACAGCCTCCTGCACTCTGCGGATCTTCGATGAAACAGACAAAGAACACTGCGTGGCGAGTAGAGCGAGAGCTTGCAAGCAATGCACCGTCGAACCACTGGCCGGACGCTGAGCGATACACAGCTAGTGAATGAAATTCATCCTGACCCACTGCAGCCAGTAGCTTTCCATCGGGTGAGCTGAAGGAGACAGCAGTCACAGCTTTACTGTGAAAGGCACTGAGCTCTACTACGCGAGTGCAGGTAGCAGGTTCCCACACGTGGATACGTGGTCTCTCATGTGCAAAGTTCTGAGCGCAGATCTCTCCCGAAGCTACGAAGCCTCCACAAGGCGACACTGCCATGCACAAGATAGGACGCGTATGATCCGTGTAGAACTGCTGTCGGTGTTCACGTCGATCATAACTCACGCCGACGCACCCAGTCGGGTACACGATCCGCTTCGGTCGAGCGTACACGACGTTTTGTCGGGCGTCATGTGTACGCAAGCCAAAAACATGCTCCAAGTCGAACACTCGATGTTTAACCACTCCGTCGGCCTCGCTCGGCTCCTGCACGACACCTGACGGTGGTAATATTGCGCTCACGAACGGCGTCACCTCGCTCGGAGCGCCTCCACCAACGTTGACGAACGCTTCAGGCAGGAACCGTCCTTCAGCTTCCAGATCAGGGTCCTCTTCAGGATCTTTCGCTATGCCCACGTTACCATTTACTGCTGTATCAGAGCCACTACCGGCGCCATACAGCCGTCTCCATTGAAGCAAGCACCGGTCAGAGCGACCGATACTAACGCAGAGCGATCCGCCAGCTCCTGAGAAGCCTAATTGAGCCACAGCACCACTGTGTCCACGGTACGTCTTGGCTCCCGCTCCTTGTACAAAGCTCGGATACTTGAGAAGACTGATGGCTCCATGAGAGTTCCCAGCAGCGAGAATGGCACTGCTGCCTTTGTATGGGGCACCGGGTAGCGAGCATGCGCAACACGTGATCTCTCTCATTGCATCAAGTCCTGTGGGAGCCACAGGCCACACTCCCTGGTTGGACCAGTTGTAAATGGTACTGCAAGTATCCCAGATGTGGTTGCGAAGAGCTGTGGCGCTGGCCACGTGAGAACCAGTGGTAACGTCGGCGAAAAACAGCTCAAACCCTTTACAGTTGCTGCGTAAATACTGCGAGTCGCTAGCCAGATCAATGTGAGTGATCGGCGCCTTGTGTTTGGAGAAAACAGCTCGCTTCGTGTAGTTACTGGGGACGTCGTAGATGTAGACGGAGCCATCCAGCGCTCCACACACCAGTGACTGACCATCAGGAGAGAAGCGTAAGACCGTCACTGACTGTTTTGTGTCTCGAGTCTCGTACACGAGCTCCACACTTTGTCCTCGGTCTTCAAACACCAGCATACTGCCGTCTTTCTTGTGACGTCGTCCAGTTCCTCCGCTGCCCAAGCCAACAGCAATGAAGTCTCCATCAGGAGAAAACGCGCACGCTCGACTGCTTGTCTCCAGTTTGTTTGACAGAATCAAGAGGTGACGATGCAAGTCCCAGATGCGGAGAACTCCGTCGTCTCCTGCCGTGCATCCTCGAGCTTTAGCATAGCAGACACTAAGCCCATGGAGATCACCGCGTGCATGGCTCTCCAGCGACGTCACTGGGGTCCCGTCAGGTGTTTTGAAGTTAACTGCCGAGCCATCCAGAGAGGAAAGAAGGTGGATACTGCTGCCTCGAGTGCCTACCAGTAGCATTTCCTTCGCTGTGTCCCAGAAGACGCTGCGAATCGCATGATGAGCTGCATTGAACTCCCCGAACTCGGCCAGACACTCGAGATCCGCACTCCAAAGCTTGACGAGGCCATCTTGTCCCCCACTTGCGATCCCTCCTGTCGCTCCAGTCGAACTGCAAAGCGCTGCCACAGCTCGTGTATGCGCCGGGACGATACTGGAGAGCTCGGTACCCTTGAAGCGGAACAAATCGCCGCTGACTGTACCTGCAATTGCATCCTTACCGCAGAACACAACACTCAAAAAGGACGGTGGAGCACCTCCCTGGCGAGCTTTACGCCCCAACAAAGCGTCCTTCTTGACGAGAGTCCGACCTGCTGCAAGTCGCCAAAAAGCTGCAGTCTTCACGCCCACAGTCGCGATCACAACGGGAGTTGCGGGAGCCTCTGAGGGGTTCACTGGGTCGTCCGGTGGCGCAACAACGGCGCCTTTAATTACAGCTTCCTGCTGGAAACTCACGCCCAGAATTCGACCCACCGACGACGTACTTGCATGAGCTAGTAGCTCTCCACTGCGCCAGTCGTACACTGCGAGCGAGTTGCGATCGTCCAGCCCCACACTCGCCAGTAGATTTCCAGCCGAATTGAAGCGCAACTCGGCGATTCCGTGGCGATGAAATCCTCGCAGAGAGACCAGCACTTGTAGTGAGTCGAGTCGCCACACGTGAATGACTGGGAGACGTCCCATTTGGCCCGAGGCCCCGATCTCTTGAGACGCATTGCTGGGCTTACTGCTTGGGCCGAAATATGTAGCAAGACTCGAGACTTCGTCCGTGTGTTGCTTGAAATGACGCTGCAGCCAGAGCTTGGTGTCCAATACTACGACAATATTCGCAGCGGGGTAGACCAGTAAGCCCTTGGCGCGTGTAAGGAAGAGATTGTTGCGAGCGTCATGACAGCGATAGCCATAGACCCACTCGAGCTCCAAGCTGTCGCTAGGCACAGTAGAAAGCTCCAAGTCTGCTTCACTCGGGGCGTCTGAAGGCGGCACACTGCTACTAACCCACGGCTTGGACGGAGCTACTGCCGTTGATGGCGTAGACTTCGGTGGTTCTTCTCCACTCTCTTCTTGTTCGTCGTCCTGATTGTACGTTGGATCTTGCAGTCTTTCCGCCAGCAATTCAAGTGCAAAATCCCCCACAGCAGCCGCCTCGTCGAAAGCGGATCGTTCGGCCCCGTGACTTTCTTCTCGCTCGTCGTCTGAAAAGCCTGGGACGTCCTCTGCATCTCCACTGCCTCCATCTCCATCGATCTCTTCGCGCTCGACACGCCACTGGAAGATACAGCGTTCATCTCGTGCACTCGCTACGACAAAGTTCCCGTCTGCAGTGTAGCGTACAGCTGAGATGGCACTAGCTGCTCCTCGCGCTACTTGGCCCAGCGACTCTGGATTCACACACGGATACCGAAACAAACGCAGTGAGCCAAGTGTGTCTCCTGCAATGAGCATTGGCGTCTCGACACCAGAGGAGCGATCCACCGCCGATATCTCGTAAGCTTCCAGCTTCCGTGTAGGCCACGCCCCCTGGACCCCCCATCCGTACGGACACGAACACGACAGCCACTCGACGTCCTTTAACGTCGCTATACGCGTGACTTCCACGCCTGAAGAGCTCTCGAAAAACACCATTTCGCCTCGGTTTCGAGCGTTCGCCATGATGTGTTCGCCAGTAGTTGAGAAGTCAAACGAGCTGATGACGACGCCAGCATCTCGAGCGCGACATTTGCCCTTAGACGCCCAGTCTTCAGTATGATACGAGTAGATGCAGTTGTCGCTGGACCCCACAGCCAACGTAAGGCCGTCGCCGGAAAATCGCAGCGTTTTAATCGCTCTCTTGGAGTCTTTGGCCTCGAATTTTACTGCCAGCGACGACTCGTTCAGCACTGCAAAGGCGCCTTGTTTGTTCGGATTCACCAGCTTAGGTTGTTGTCGTCGACGCCATGCCAGCAACTCGGGGCTGGTAGTCGCTGGGTTCACTTCGTCATCGTCTTCGTCAGCACCTTGACCCACAGCAATAGTGGAGCCGTCGGGTGAGTACGCACAGGCTCGAGCAGGAGCGTCCAGAGCGGAAATGCGAAGCTGACGATGGGCTGACAAGTCCCAGACACGCACAGTGCGGTCGTCCCCCACCGAGCAGCACTCTCGTCGCAAAGGGTGCACAGCGAGTCCATGGAGCTGGAAGGACGAGTGGCCGCAGACTACCGGGCCAAAGTGCAAGTTGGAGCCATCACTCGACGCGATCTCGAAGATCTCAGCTCCGGCAGTGGCAATCAGCAACTTAACTCCTCCCTCTGGAGAAGCCACGAGACTGCGTACACGAGGAGAGGAGCTTCCTAACGCCACCAGATCAAATTGTGCTCCAGGTTCCAAGCGTCGACTCCAGATTCGCACTTTACCGTCTTTACCACCACTGAAAACGCCGCCACTGAACGCAAACAGCGCCGACACTGCTGCTGCGTGCGCATACAACACACGCACACAGTTCCGCCCTTCGAATAGCAATAACTGTCCACGTGCTGTGCCAGCGACAGCACCAGAATCCCCCGGTAAAGCCACCAAACTCAGGATTGTCTGCACTTTTGCCTTGCGTCCTAGAACACCAGGAAGTCGCGCGAAGAGTGCGTGGGGGACTCGAGTATCGTGCATCTCGCTCACGTGTCCAGAAGTACAAAATGTCGTCGCCCTCCCGTCACAAATTGGGGACTGGGCCAGAGGGCCCGTTCAAGACTGTCAACGCGTGAACAGGCTCCCGACCTCCACGTCCTGCAAAGAATGAGCTCGGCCGGGTTTACTCCAGGTCTGCAACGTCAGCAATTCCTTTCAGCTGGGCCCCGCTTTTCCCCACTTGATAAACTTGCAACACAATGGAGAATCATCTTGACCGACCGCCTTGAGAGTCCGTCCGCTGCACATCCAAGCCAAATGTGACACGCCTCGACGATGGAATCCACGCAGGACACTGAGCACTCCACCTCCGCCTCCTGCTCCACTCTCGCTCAGCGTCTGTGTAGACCAAATCACGATCTTCGGTACCAACGCAGCTTCACCCGAAGCAATGACGCGACGATCCGCTGGATGCACCGCCAATGTCTGTACCAGTCCAGAGTGGTGACACGCAAAGCGCTGTCGATGAGCGACCGTGTCGTACACGACCACCACACTTCCTGCAGGGTACACCGCTTCAGCTGGAGACACATAGTGGACGATGTTGCGTAGATCACTGTTGAAGCCGTAGATCCACTCGAGCTCCAGACTGGCTGCTGGCATCCGTGGATCGATTGTGGGTGGAGCGCTGGGTGTCGCGTTCGTCACTGCCAATTGCCAAGCACGTCGAGGTATCATCTTGTCTACGGATAGGTCTGGTGCTGTTGCATCATGTGGTAGACTTGCGTTTCTCTTCCTCGCTGTGTCTTCATCATCCAGTGCTGAAGGTGCCAGCATCCCCGCAGCAGCCTCCCGTTCGGCATCGCTGTCGTCTCCGTCCTGCTCGTCCACAGTCTCTGCTGGACAATCGAAGTAATCTACCCACGAGTTCACCTCGGGGGTCGTGTCTGCGAAGCGTAAGAACTCTGACAGCGACAGGAAGGCGTCCACGCCGGGTTTTTGGGCCTTCTGGAAGGCGTGCTGGGCTAGATCTTCAAGCACGAGTTCTGTCGGACACGACAGACCCCCGCAGAGTTTACATAGCCCCGTGAGCGTCGACTTGAACGCCAGTGTGAGCTCATCTAGCGACAACTGCCCGGTCTCGTTGAAGTCGTAGCAATTGTACACAACTACGGGCACTGTCACTATTTCTCTGTAAAAAAAAACAATTATTTACGTAGCGTCGACGTACACGTGAGTTTCTGTGGGATGGGCATGGCGGACGTCATGGCCATTGTTCCGAGAAACTCGAGAGCGTCAACCAGGCCATTCTACGAAGAGGGAACAGTTGACTACGGTCAGTAGACAGTCCAAAGTATCGTCGTAGAAACATCGGTCACCTCGTCAGTGTCCAGCGCCGTGAAGAGCGCGCCACTGAGCTGATCCATCTCGTTACGTGCGTGGATCTCGAGCGACTGCTGCATGGAACGACAGATTTCCACCAACTCGTCCTGACTCAGACCGAACCCCTCGGCCACGTCACTGAAGCTCTCCCAGAGTTTATTCACGTCTCGTTCGGAGGCTGTGCACAGCAACTTCGTTGAGGTCGAATAAGCTGGTAAAGAGAGACAAGAGCAGGCTGTGTACCATTGAGGAAGGACGTCGTCGATTTCAGGTACGCCGCCTTACCCTGGAGCTGCCCCATTGAGCCAATCGTCCACTGATGGCGATCTTGAAGGGTCGAGATCTAACTTTTAAAAGTACCGCGATTTGCCAAAAAGCGGCATCAAAAGTGCGTAGCAAAAAAAGTTATTTTTCCCGACCCTACTGTATTTTAGTATTGGTATTAATCAACAATCTCCATTTTTATTTTTTGAACAACCAATCATACTGACTTGACAAAATGAATTGGCCAATCTAAATGGTAAGGGTTGGGTTGGGCCTCGTCGGAGCTGGCTCCGACATATGGGACTCGGGAAATATTCATATGCTCTTACAAACTTAAGATGTTGGCATATTTCACATGCATAAAGTCAATCATTACAAGGACAATGGACTCGATGGGGGCTTTCTAAAATGTGCTTCTACAAAATTTAGAAAGCGTTAAAATTGTCTCGACAGCTCAGGAAGCTCGCCTTAGACGACTCATCAGTGCAGCTCATGCAACAGTCTCAGCGAGGAGATGCATCAAGATACATTATTGTTGTGGCAGATTTTATATAGTAGACAGATATACAGATATTCTGCATTGTTTAAATAAAAATACAGTAACAGCTCACAAGCTGCACACATGTTGGACCGTTGCTTGGTCTCCACCTCCGCACAAACCGCATTCACCGCACTCGTACCAGCCCGCCCACCACCACTAGCTACCGCCCTTTCAGCAGCCTTCCTTCAGCCATTCCTTCCTCCTTATGCAGTCTCCAGCTATTCTGCACCAGCACGCACCGCCACGACTCGTCCACCGCCCCTAGCTCTGACGCCTCCCTCCGCCCCCATCCACAGCTAGCTTCTGCCATCGCACGCATGTCGTCCTTGTCGCCGAACTTGACTGCGTTGCTCTCATCCTCATCCGCTAACCCGCTCTCGCCGGTGCTGCTGTCCCCGACGCTGTCCCCGCCGCTGTTCCACCTTCAGCGCATTCGTCACCAGCACGGCCTCCTGCCGCTCTCCACAGGCGCTCACCATTCGCGCTCGCCACCCTCATGCCACATCTCCGTATTCGCTCGATCACCGTTGTCGCGGGCGCTCCACACCTTCAGCACGCTAAGTCTAGTATTTTTTATTTAACCAAAAACATCAAATGAATACATTAAGTTTTTGTTTATAGAGATACCGACGACTGACAATTAATGTACCGGTCGGAAATTTTATGGTATGGAAAAGCGGTAGATGAAGCAGTCGTCACGTGCTTTTGCTACGCGCTTTTCAAAAGTCAAATTCTGCTTTAGTGACATTCTACCCTATTTAAATGATCCTCATACTGGAACCCTGCAGCACCGCGGACGCGCCCTGTGTGCGTTGATTCGAGCACGTGTACAGGATAACAGAGCCCCTCGAATTAGTAGCGCGGTGAAGTAGGCACACTAAGCTATCTATTACGCTAGTAATACTCAGCTCCTCATCCTATAGCTGCGGCAAGGATGTGCGGTTGAGGGGATCCGTCGTCCGCACTTTAGTTTTTGGAACTGGATAAAGGCACCAAACAGGTGTAGTAGAACACACAAATACCGTCAGATGTGGATTCCTTACACAAACCACAACAAATCGCCGAGTTAGGTCGGCGCTTGTATGGCCTGCGCAGAGGGTGGTCCCTCGCGGTTCGGCCCAACTGGGACAGACGAGTGGCTCGCTTCCACTGAGTTCCGACTAACCAAGTCAGAGCACTTCCAAGGTTCCGCCGAGTTTGGCTCGGCCGAGCTCGTTCACAAACCCTGTGCCCTCCACCAAAGGATGGACGACGGCGCGCGAGCGCTTTTACAGGTCACCGAGCGCAGAGGCAGCTCAGCTAGAAGTGTCACGGCACCCGGGCTATCCGACGTACCGGTCCGCTAAGTTCGCGGGGCTTTTCTTTCGCGCGTAGCGAGACTTTTGTCCTACCCGGACCGATCTAATCTCTTGGCGCTACCAGTCAATACCCTAAAGGCTATGCCTCTCGAGTATCAACAGCAGGCATAATCCAGCCCTATACAGGGACTTACCGGAAGAGTGCACACGTGTCTTGGACTAGGAAAAATCTGCTCTGTCATCTTCTGGGGGCCTTTTTGCCCCCCTACTTAATCCTATGCTTCTCATACAAATATCTAGCGAAATGTAGTTGTTTCGGATCGCTACCGACCCTTCTGCTGGGATCAGGCGACCGTTGAGTTCAGCGGCCATCCGGATAGCATCATTCGGACAGATCGCTGAGTACTTACCGTGATCATCTGTTCCTAAGCTCTGGGTTATCAGACCGAGCTGGTTCTTGGTCTAAAGTAGGTTGACGTAAGGCCAAATCTGGAAATCCCTACACCACAACTGCCCCGGTTATGATACGAGCGGAGCTAGTGAGTGTCTTAATCCTTCATTTGGTTCTGCCACCGTTGGTTCATACTCGGCTGATGGCGTCTCGCGACTCTCCACCAACTTCTTCCGTACGTTCGCTGGTTCTGCTGTTGCTCACCTGGCCTCTCCTCACGCTCTTCGTCTGTTTCTCCAGAACAACTCACGGCGCCATGCTACTCCACCGACTCCTCGTCGAGGTGAAGGCGCGTCCGCTGAGTCGATTCCTCGACCCGTTAGTGCTCGTGGGGTCAGCGACCCGCATGAAGCTGGGTTGATAGACCTGACAGCTTCCCATGGGTTTGACGCGGAGTCGGCGGAGTCTTCTCGCACGTGCTCTTCTGGTCCACCGAGCTTGCCGGGCGACACCACTTCGGGCGCCAACAATTGGTCGAGATCGGCTGCCCCAGTGAGTCTTGACCCCTCATAACAATGGTCACTAAGCCAGAATTCGAATGCTGGAGGAATTGATCTTCTTGTGTGAGCTCATGGCCTACGAGATCACTCGCCCCGTGGAGCCATCTGATCCCGCACAACAGCGAGCGGTCCTGCATGCTTCCACCGCTGAGGAGCTGTTGGAAATCTTGAGCGGCCACTACGCTGCTCTTGATTATTCCCAGGTCATCGGGGACTCAGGACCGACAATCAGGCTGCCCTAGAAGCGATCGCGCGTTAACTCGGCGATTAGACACCCTCGCACTCAACAACGTTGACTTGTCAACTCAACTATCATCGACACAACACCAGGTGTCTCGGCTGGAGGCTGCTGCCACGCAGTCTATGAACCTCCTCGCTTCACGGCGAAAAGCTGTAGCTCTGAGTGAAGCAAAACTCGCTCGGGCTGTCGAAGCTAAGCAAGGCAAGTTTGGGGGCGCGTTGAGTCAGGCTCGGCTCCACCACCAGCAAGTCACGGATCGAGACGATGAGATCGCGACTCTCCTCCAATCAATCACCGAGAAGGATGCAGCGTATGCCACGCTTCAGAGCATGGCTTCCAAATATTTCGGAGTCAGTGCAGCTGTACAGATCGACCGGTAATCAACCCTTGTGGCACGCTCAGTTGGTGATCGCTGGTCAGCGGTCAGTGATCTTGCGGCAGAAGCGGATTATCCGCCAGAACGGTACTCTTCCGATGCACGATCCTCACACGGCTGCTAATGCTGGCGCCGGATTGGAGGTTCCAGGACTCGATCCGTCCGACCTTCGTTTGAACGCCCTGCTGTGTCGCATCTTGGAGTCTCGCTTCTCCGAAGCTCTCAGCGTGTCCCTTCTGGCGAGTCCCGACGACTGGAGTTGATCATCCATTCTCGTCAGGACGCCTCAGCGGTGGGCTCTACTGCTAATCCAACTGCTGATCGTAGTATTCAACCACAGAATTCCGTATATCCAGTGGTTCCGACTTCTTCTATGGGTTCTTCGGTGGACTCGGCTACGGCTCATGTGAGCTCAGCGACGGCTGCGAATCAACCCGTGCCGACCCTCGCTCAGCTTCGTCGTGCTCCATTGGCTGAATTGACATCTACGCAACGGCTTCAGCGTTATGCGAATCCGAAGTCTCCCTTTGCTGCTGGTCCTCGTCACCGTCCGCTGACGCCGCCTCCGCCTCCGCCGTACGCTTGTCGGCTTCCAGGTGAAGAGGGACACGATGCTGTCAGTGCGCGTTTACGCACGAGTTCTCCTCAGGTGGCCGTGTCCGATAGAGTGAAGCCCTGCTCCGGTAAATCTCGACGCCGGACTCCGCGGAAGAAGGCTCGTCACCTTCAGTTGAGTTCCGCTACACAGCCAGCCGTCTCCGCTCGGAAGACGAAGATGAAGCTTCGAGCGAAGCCGAGTACGCGTTTGACATGTCTGTTTCTGCCGACGACACAGTTTCTGCGTCTGATTCAGCGAGTCTGGTGGAGCCTCCGTTCTCTGGTCATCTGTTAACGTCGTCGGTCATGACTACCCAACCATCGTCGGTGTCCTCTTCTGATGTCATGGCCTCACTGCCTGTCACGGCTACGAGTATTTGTGCACCAGTCTTGGGGTCGCCTAGCTCAGCTGAGTTGCCCCAGTTGAGCGTACCTTCCAACGTCGTGTCGACGGGAACTGTGCAATCCCGGCTGTCATCTGGTCCTTGATCATCTCACTTCTCAGCCGACGTCTCTACGTCTCGAGGTATTAGTGTATCTACTACACCGACCGACCTTGTGGCACCGGCTGTGAGTGTTCTCAGACCGTCTCTCCCTGCGAGCTCGGCTGTACTGACGTCTCCTTCTGGGCGTCTCATCCGGAGATCTACTGCGACTGCCCACACTGTGACTCCTCAGCTGCCCGAGGACCTTGACGCTATTGACGACGAGGTCTTAGGGCCTGTTGATGGTTCTGCACCGTCCACCAGCTCGACGAGCCTTGCGGCTGGGTCGCTCTCGGATACCATTTCTTTGTCGGAGAGCTCAGCGGGTAGTCCTTCAGATTCTGACTTGGCGGACGAAGATGCTCGTCTTTCTACCAAGACGAGAAGCCTTCATGCGGAAATCTTCGGTTCTGACGATGAGATGAGTGATGAATCTTCGCCGCCGAGTTATCGCAGCACTTCGCGGCGCTCATCGATGTGTTCTGGGGGCGGGGCGATGCCTTCCACCTTAGCGTCGGCTTTAGAGAAACAGCAACGCCGCAAGCTTCGTGCCTCGTCGAGTCCTACCGGTCACCGGTGGAAGAAATCCAAGAAACACAAGAAGCACAAGAAGCACCATAAAAAGCACTGACACCACAAGCATCAGCAGTCAGCGCCAACACCCGACAGGGTACCTGCTCAAAATCTGTTGGATGCTTCTTCGCCGAGTGTGGCCCCGATAGAATCTGTTCCGTCTCAGCCGAGTTCGACTGCGTCGCGTACCCCACGACCAACTCCAGTTACTCCGCCACGCGCTCTGACTCTCCCATTGGCGACGTTGCGGATTCGGGTCTCGCAAGCGGTTTCCAAGGATTGTCACTGACCGCTCACATGGCTGAACTTCGCGAGGTGCCGTTTATGCATTTCGTATAACCCGTTGTTGGGATGCATTACTAGACACATTGACTGGCGGAGTACAGCTGGAACTCGTCGGTGGCAAGAGTGGTGTGCCGCTCACACCTTGTTCTTTTAAAGGCATACGAGCTTTCATGGCTGTCTTCGATCAGAGTTATCCTTGTCAGCGTCTCCGGCGGATGCTCCCCGAGCTTCCCTTCTTCTTTTCTCCGTCAGTTCTGAAGGAGGCTTGGCGGTGCTTGGCTTCCCAGACTCGACCTCGTACCTTGATGCCGGTTCTTGGAGATATGTGAAGCTCCGTGGCGACAGTCCTTTGGACTCGGCGAGGCGGTCCATCACAACGGATGAGCAAGTGACTCGTTTCTTCGTCGCTCTCTACGAGCGTCGCCACTGGATCGTCGAGTCAAGCGTGTTGATGGGTCTCCATCCCGACTTGAATCTGACAGCCACGCCCGCTCAGCTCGCAGAAGTGTACGAGCTGTGCTTGGCGTACAAAGTCGAGCGCAAACGCCGTAGTTACAACCTACGGTCCTTGGTTGTCGCTGTCTACGACCAGCTCTACTCGGCGGTCACACAGAAGCTCGGCGGCGAATTTGCTCCTCTCGCGGATGCTGAGGTATACTTTGATCCGTCCGTTCCTCACTATACTCCGGTCAGCCTTTCGTGGGTCCCGACCAGAAGTGATTGGATTTAGTGCGCGCACGACGTGGAACTAGCTGAACCCTGGCGAGCTTGGTGGCGCTGTTCACCCGTACAATACGTGCTTCCGCGCTCGGAATGCGGACTTCTTGGTTTTCGCTCCGCGCGGTATGGTAGAATATGAAGTTTTATCGGACCTCACTTAAAATTTGTATTGGTATCTTACAGCCAATGAGATAATTTTGCTGTGGTACTAACCAACAGCTTTCAAGAGGATAATACTATTCAACCAATCCAATTGAATAGGGGTAGGCGAGTCCACCACGCTAGCCGATCGGACGTATCACGTCCGATTGATACGCAAAATATGTGTATGCGTATCCAAACTCTAATTCATTGACATATCTCTTGCATATTTTGCTTTTATCGGACCAGTGGATTAGTGACATGGGCTTAGACGAACTACAGCCTGGTAACACCTTGCGGGCTAAGGCAACAGCCATCGGTGCGTTCGTCAAATTCCTCAAAGAAGAGGAAGTTGAACAGGAATACATAAGGAAGTGCATTGATAGTGACGAGAGCGGAAAAATGTTCGTGTGTGTGATGGATAAATTTGGTATGTATCTTGCATTTAAGGAAGGAAAGAAAGGTAAGCCAATAGCTCGCAACACAGCCATACAGTACTATCGGCAAGCCAAGCTTTGGCTGCTCGATCAGCTCCCTAAGCACCGAGCTTAATTGGAAGCCCGGTTGCTGAAAATGGGAAAGACACTAGACAGCTTCTGTCTGAAGCGAGATGGTGGTGGGCTCGTAGCGAAAGCACCACCTTGTACGAAAGATGATTTAAAAAGAATGATGTTGTATTTGTACACTTATGCTAGCTCAGAAAGTAATTATCAAGATGCAACTTTACTATGTTTTCTCTGGTACTTGTTCGGTCGCGCGTCTGATCTAGCCATGGTCCGCAAACACAACATGTCAGTGGACGCAGACGACGTCTTCTTCCTGCGCTTGGTTCGCGTGAAGACGTCTGAGGACCAGGTTCTCCTTCTTCGCAGCCTCGGGGCTGTTTAACATAAATCAACTCACGAAGGTTAGCTTTAACAAATGCAGTTGGGACATCACCTTGTCTGATGAGGAGTCCAGATTGGTTACACTCGGCCAAGAAGACCCGAATTGAAACGAGTCGCGCAACGGGCGCGTACGTATCAATATAGTCAATCATGTAAATTTCTTGGAAGCCTTGCGCGCAGATCCGGGCCCGTAGTCGCTCGACTTTGCCATCTGCATGGCGCTTAACTTTGAAGTTCATGGTTGTCACGATAACATGAGCACCTGCAGGGGGAGTCACCAGTGTGAACGTCCCATTTGATCGTAGTGCTTCGATCTCAACCCGTATGGCTTTTTCCCATTCCGACCACTGAGGGGAGCGCCTCGCTTCCTCCAATGTCAGTGGTTCCTGGATCACTTCAGTCATGGCTAAGAAAGCGGCTCCAATGTTACGGCTGGATATCCGCTCCGATCGCCCCCGCCTGGTTAAATCTGTAGACTTATTGAGCTCCTCGACAAGTGCCGTTGGGAATGAGGCTGTGTTTCTTTCCCGTGTTCGGTCGTCCTCGGTGGGAGCGGATGTCCTCTCCGTTGGTCTTCCCCGCATTGAGTCGCCGCTGGTTGTGGTTGAGAATTGTTCTTGTAGAGGGATCATTGGAACACCTGGGTACCGTGCTCTTGGGCACTTCAACGGTGAGCCAACTTAACGTCGTACGTATTCACAAGTCTTGCTCCACCTTCTCTCACTTATACAAAGTAACCCTTGCGTTGTTCATCATGCCCCACGAATACTCCCCTTTGGTCTACTGGTCTAAACTTGAACAAAGTGCTGCGCTTTTCGGGCGATAGAAGCACTGTAACACTTTCTCCAAAGGTGTGAGAGTCCGACAGGTCCGGCATTTTTCCATGGTACTTAGCGTAGGGCGTTGTCGATGGTTCGCTGCGTGAAGTTACTCGGTTTCTCCTGTATGCAGCAGCTCGGACAGCGTACTCCCATAGGCTGTGGGGTAAACCAGCTTGGATCAGCATTGTCCGTGCCGCCTCGATGAGTGTTCGGTTCGTTTTTTCCACCACACCATTCTGGTAGTGTACGTCGGGCTCAGAAAATTGTCGTACCCGGCCTGCTTCATCACATAGAGTATTAAACAACTCGTTATTGAATTCCCCTCCATTGTCCGTTCGCAGAACTCGGATTTTCCTTGAGTCTTCACGGTTTTTAATCATAAGTAGGAACTTTCTAAAGCACTCCACAGCTTCATCCTTCGTCTTGATAAAGTACACGTGAGTATAGTTCAGCCACTTGATTACCAGCATGTGGTGGTTCCCATGGATGCTTCGCTGGTACTTCCCTGCAAGGTCTGCATGGCAAACTAGATCCTTCTCTTCTTGAGATCGTGTACTTCGACGAGGTGCCGGGCGACTGGATATCTTGCCGAGTGTACAGTCTTCACATGGATGGTCCGGGATTTTTCTGGAGCCTATAATCTTCAGACCTTTTACTAACCCACTCCTTTCAAGCTCAACAACGCCTTGGTAGTGCAAATGCCCAAATCGTCTGTGCCAGTCCTCAAGTGAGTTTGGAGGGATCATAGTCGCTGAAGACGTCGTTGCCGCTGCCACACCATCTTCTGCACTCAATCTGGTATGACTTTCTTCTTGGTAGCCATAAACTCCATTAATCATCTTTCCTCGCAGGAGCGGAGGGCCGTAGACTACACACCCATCTTCAGTAAAGTCGCACTTCAAACCACGTTGAGATAGTTTCGATACTGAAAGTAGGGTTTTCTCTAGACCTGGTATAAACACCACTTCGTCAATCTTAGTCCCTTTGGTCCCAAATATGACCAGTGAGCGCCACTGATCACCTTTCATAACATGCCCATCCGGAAGTTCCACCTCGTGAGTTGCACATTGCTGTAGATTAGTCAGCAGCTTCGCTTCCCCAGTCATGTGGTGAGAAGCTGCCGAGTCAATGTACAGCGGAAAGTTTTGAGTTCCAGGGTCAAACGGAAATAACTCGGTGTCCGTCAACACCCCGTGTCTTCAATCATGGCTCTCGTTTTGTTCGCCTTGAATTTCACGGCTACGGGCTTGCTGGGCGACATGACGATCGTGGTAGTTTGTCGTGTGACCTCGTTCATTGCATGTCTTGCACAAAGCGTCTGAGAAGTCCCAACGGGGACTAGGGGCCTTGGCGGTAGTAGCTGAAGCGCTGCCACTAATTCGGGGTTTCTTGTCACTGCCATCTTGGCTAAAATCTTCGCTGTGTCGCTTGTTAGGGTTATTTTTTTCATCACTTTTGGCTAGTTTGGTTAGTAGGACCACTGCGCTTTCAAGTTCTCCGGTAGCGTCCTCCGCTTCTTGGTCAAGTTTGGCTTCCAGATCAACACGGAAGCGAGGGTAAGCATGGTTGATGAAAGTACTCAGCGCCTGCTCCTCAGTATACGAGTTGACTTTGCCATCCTTAGTCGATCCATCAAAGGGCTCAATTGTGATCAATTTGAGGTCTATCTTCGTTCTTGTCGCGCGTGTCCCCACTGCTCCACTTTTAGTCGTTGGAGCAGGCTCATCTTCCACTTGTTCAAAGTCTGAATCATCGTTTGAAGACATGGTAAAAGGGAAGTCGAGTCATTCGGCTGTTAACCTCTTAGTTTCCAGGAAAATCAAAGAATGAATTAGCTGTTTTATCTGCGCGATCCAGAAGGTGTGGGTACCTATCTAGCGTCATCAGAGGCACTTCCGTGATTTCTCCTTTTTGTGTCATCAGTTGAGTTGACCAGTTACAACAATTGGGGGGGGGGGGCGGGGGGGGGGGGGGGGGGGGGGGGCGGACCGAGTGGTCCGGGGGGTTCGCAGCTCTAGGTGAGAGTACGACATGTAGTATTGGACGGCAAAGTTGTTAGGAGTATAAAAAAGACGGACGAGCTCGAATTATTTTGCGGAAGCGAGTTTCCTTACCAGACACATGAAGTTATGTAGGATGAGACATAGCTGTCTCCAACTTACAATTTGCGTAGATACCAATCTTAACAGAGTTTGTGCTCATATAGTCGAAGATGGCACCAGTGAAAATCACGACAACTTGGTCAAGGTGAACGGGTGTCATTTCCCGGGAGATATGCTTGCGCGACAGCTACTACTAATAACTGCAAAAAAAGATTGTTTATTTATTGTATATTGATTGGATTTTAATTGTATACCCATTTCTCCAACAATTAAAGATATCCAATCATGACTATCTAGTGTATAATCTATTTCTTAGTATAAATTTAGTTATTTCCCTATGTCCGACTCCATGGTCCGTGCATTCGTCGTGCTGTATACTGACCAACAGACATGGCAGTGCTGTTGTCTGATGATGGTGTGCCCGCTGCAGGATCTGCCATGAAACCTACACATCTAATTCGTCGTGTTGACTACTAATGGAAATGCAGGTAAAGCTACCGTAACACTTCACGAGCTACCGTAACACTTCACGAGCTTGGTGCGAACAATGTAGGGGAAAGCGTATCGATAAGGTACGGATTGAGTAGCTCTATATAGCTTGGTCCGCACGTTGTCCAAGTGATCGATTTAGGCTCAGCTATCGGAGTTTCTGGCAGAGGTTAGAGAAAAAATATTGGCCGGATAACAATACCTTTCTGGACACTCCAGTGCGGTATTGCAGACCTTCAAGAAACTGCAATCCGCGTTGTGGTATCCAGCGATTTTGTAATGATGCATTGCAGATCAAAGCGCTATGCATATATATTGTGTTGCATTGTCTAAATTTAAGTATCGTCAGTGTGCTATAAGAGGTGGATATGAAAGAGTAATCATTCGTTGCTAAATGCGGTGTGCAGGCTGGATGACAGCACGGCAAACGAGCAATCGGAATAGCGCAAGTGCTCCTTTAAAACTTCGAGAAGCTGCAAACGACACCGCGATAAATTTACGCACACTCAATCAAAAATGAATATCTACAGGTTAAATCATAACAGAAAACCATGATATGAGTCTCTTACGTTGCGGGTATTCGGAGAGCATGGCAAGCGATGAGATCGTTGATTAGACATCGACGGAATTATGAGCTCGAGCGCTGGCAGCACCGAAAAGAAGAATAGTTTTTGTATTATCTTGAAAACCGTATTGCATGAAATTCTATTTTGCAAGATGAAGTACTGCAATAAATATTGTGTGGAGCCTGGCAATCCAAACCTTAATTGTGGCAAGCACATTTACAATTATCCATACTGTAATTTACAGAAAGAGCTAAAATGTCATCCAATATTTGTTTCAGATCTCTGGTTTATGTATATATTCAAGCATCGTTGCACAAGAATAACAACGAGTTTGCGTGTCTTTTCCTTGCAAGGTTGGCTGGTCCGCATTGTTAGTAGTTTTGTGTGGATAGAAGAGGAATTGTGATTGTTGATTTCAAAACAATCAATTTATTGTGATTGACGGACAATCACAATCATTTTTTTACAGTCCTGTCTGCAAAGCAAGGGAATTGTGTTTTCCACACCAGTTTTTTTAGTACCGGTATACCGAAACGGTACCGGTAAACACTGCTCCTGCTTGTTGCTGACCACACGTGGCGAGCTCTCTCACTTCGTATTTGGGGAACAAGTTATTGGGGAATGTTAGCGTACAAGTTACATTGGGTTTTGAAAATTGAACTACCTACACCTTCACTCAGACCAGATTCGGGATAAAACACCAGCTGCAGCGCTAGCTATGTTTGTACAAGCGCCTACTAAATAATATACAGTATTCTATTCCATTAGTACACCCTAAAATTGCGCTAGGTATAATATTTTGAGTGCTATTATTAAAAAAATTGAGGTGGTGAAGCAGGTTCCTGGTCAATCAAGAAAACCCCCCATATTAAGGTATCGAAGGTCCCGCGAGACAGTGGCGTGCCGTGTAAACTTCTCAAGTTCTTGTCAAGGTCAGACTTGGACCACTTCAGACCCGTTCTGGCTTACTAAATATGGTATATCCTCGACGTAAACAATCCTTTTGTGTACCATGCCGCGGTCAATCCGTATCAGGACACAAGGAAGGTCGCTGCGACCCCAGCCGAAAGCCAGGAAAGGTCCCGCAGTGCGGAAAAGGGAGGTGCAAAAAGCTGTCGCGGAGGCTAGATAGCTGAGCAAAGACGGGGCCTCACCGGGAATCGAACCCGGGACCTCTCGCACCCGAAGCGACTAGACCACGAGGCCACTCCAAACAGACAAACGCGCTTACTATTTCACAAACGCCCTACACACAAACCAACCAGCGATACACACGCATCACCACATTCACAGACAACACCGCTCTCTTTACTATCGCTTCTTACCTTCCAGTGCCTACCACCATCAGCACTCACACCACCAGCGATGACCAACCATGACCAACTACTACCGTCTTCTTCGCTGCGGTCACGACGCTGTGGTTCGGGCTAAGGCGTAGCCACGGGTCCGCGAGACAGTGGCGTGCCGTGTAAACTTCTCAAGCTCTTGTCAAGGTCAGACTTGGACCACTACGGACCCGTTCTGGCTTACTAAATATGGTATATCCTCGACGTAAACAATCCTTTTGTGTACCATGCCGCGGTCAATCCGTATCAAGACACAAGGAAGGCCGCTGCGACCCCAGCCGAAAGCCAGGAAAGGTCCCGCAGTGCGGAAAAGGGAGGTGCAAAAAGCTGTCGCGGAGGCTAGATAGCTGAGCAAAGACGGCGCCTCACCGGGAATTGAGCCCGGGACCTCTCGCACCCGAAGCGAGAATCATACCACTAGACCACGAGGCCACTCCCAACAGACAAACGCACTTACAATTTCACAAATGCCCTACACACAAACCAAACAGCGATACACACGCATCACCACATTCACAGACAACACCGCTCTCTTTACTATCGCTTCTTACCTTCCAGTGCCTACCACCATCAGCACTCACACCACCAGCGATGACCAACCATGACCAACTACTACCGTCTTCTTCGCTGCGGTCACGACGCTGTGGTTCAGGCTAAGGCGTAGCCACGGATTCGCGAGACAGTGGCGTGCCGTGTAAACTTCTCAAGCGCTTGTCAAGGTCAGACTTGGACCACTACAGACCCGTTCTGGCTTACTAAATATGGTATATCCTCGACGTAAACAATCCTTTTGTGTACCACGCCGCGGTCAATCCGTATCAGGACACAAGGAAGGTCGCTGCGACCCCAGCCGAAAGCCAGGAAAGGTTCCTCAACGCGGAAAAGGAAGGTGCAAAAAGCTGTCGCGGAGGCTAGATAGCTGAGCAAAGACGGCGCCTCACCGGGAATTGAGCCCGGGACCTCTCGCACCCGAAGCGAGAATCATACCACTAGACCACGAGGCCACTCCAAACAGACAAACGCGCTTACTATTTCACAAACGCCCTACACACAAACCAACCAGCGATACACACGCATCACCACATTCACAGACAACACCGCTCTCTTTACTATCGCTTCTTACCTTCCAGTGCCTACCACCATCAGCACTCACACCACCAGCGATGACCAACCAACCAGTACTACTACCGTCTTCTTCGCTGCGGTCACGACGCTGTGGTTCGGGCTAAGGCGTTGTCACGGGTCCGCGAGACAGTGGCGTGCCGTGTAAACTTCTCAAGCTCTTGTCAAGGTCAGACTTGGACCACTACAGACCCGTTCTGGCTTACTAAATATGGTATATTCTCGACGTAAACAATCCTTTTGTGTACCATGCCGCGGTCAATCCGTATCAGGACACAAGGAAGGTCGCTGCGACCCCAGCCGAAAGCCAGGAAAGGTCCCGCAGTGCGGAAAAGGGAGGTGCAAAAAGCTGTCGCGGAGGCTAGATAGCTGAGCAAAGACGGCGCCTCACCGGGAATCGAGCCCGGGACCTCTCGCACCCGAAGCGAGAATCATACCACTAGACCACGAGGCCACTCCAAACAGACAAACGCGCTTACTATTTCACAAACGCCCTACACACAAACCAACCAGCGATACACACGCATCACCACATTCACAGACAACACCGCTCTCTTTACTATCGCTTCTTACCTTCCAGTGCCTACCACCATCAGCACTCACACCACCAGCGATGACCAACCATGACCAACTACTACCGTCTTCTTCGCTGCGGTCACGACGCTGTGGTTCGGGCTAAGGCGTAGCCACGGGTCCGCGAGACAGTGGCGTGCCGTGTAAACTTCTTAAGCGCTTGTCAAGGTCAGACTTGGACCACTACAGACCCGTTCTGGCTTACTAAATATGGTATATCCTCGACGTAAACAATCCTTTTGTGTACCATGCCGCGGTCAATCCGTATCAAGACACAAGGAAGGCCGCTGCGACCCCAGCCGAAAGCCAGGAAAGGTTCCTCAGTTCGGAAAAGGGAGGTGCAAAAAGCTGTCGCGGAGGCTAGATAGCTGAGCAAAGACGGCGCCTCACCGGGAATCGAACCCGGGACCTCTCGCACCCGAAGCGACTAAACCACGAGGCCACTCCAAACAGACAAGCGCGCTTACAATTTCACAAATGCCCTACACACAAACCAACCAGCGATACACACGCATCACCACATTCACAGACAACACCGCTCTCTTTACTATCGCTTCTTACCTTCCAGTGCCTACCACCATCAGCACTCACACCACCAGCGATGACCAACCATGACCAACTACTACCGTCTTCTTCGCTGCGGTCACGACGCTGTGGTTCGGGCTAAGGCGTAGCCACGGGTCCGCGAGACAGTGGCGTGCCGTGTAAACTTCTCAAGCTCTTGTCAAGGTCAGACTTGGACCACTACAGACCCGTTCTGGCTTACTAAATATGGTATATCCTCGACGTAAACAATCCTTTTGTGTACCATGCCGCGGTCAATCCGTATCAAGACACAAGGAAGGCCGCTGCGACCCCAGCCGAAAGCCAGGAAAGGTTCCTCAACGCGGAAAAGGGAGGTGCAAAAAGCTGTCGCGGAGGCTAGATAGCTGAGCAAAGACGGGGCCTCACCGGGAATATAACCCGGGACCTCTCGCACCCGAAGCGAGAATCATACCACTAGACCACGAGGCCACTCCAAACAGACAAACGCGCTTACAATTTCACAAATGCCCTACACACAAACCAACCAGCGATACACACGCATCACCACATTCACAGACAACACCGCTCTCTTTACTATCGCTTCTTACCTTCCAGTGCCTACCACCATCAGCACTCACACCACCAGCGATGACCAACCATGACCAACTACTACCGTCTTCTTCGCTGCGGTCACGACGCTGTGGTTCGGGCTAAGGCGTAGCCACGGGTCCGCGAGACAGTGGCGTGCCGTGTAAACTTCTCAAGCGCTTGTCAAGGTCAGACTTGGACCACTACAGACCCGTTCTGGCTTACTAAATATGGTATATCCTCGACGTAAACAATCCTTTTGTGTACCATGCCGCGGTCAATCCGTATCAAGACACAAGGAAGGCCGCTGCGACCCCAGCCGAAAGCCAGGAAAGGTTCCTCAACGCGGAAAAGGGAGGTGCAAAAAGCTGTCGCGGAGGCTAGATAGCTGAGCAAAGACGGGGCCTCACCGGGAATATAACCCGGGACCTCTCGCACCCGAAGCGAGAATCATACCACTAGACCACGAGGCCACTCCAAACAGACAAACGCGCTTACAATTTCACAAATGCCCGGCACACAAACCAACCAGCGATACACACGCATCACCACATTCACAGACAACACCGCTCTCTTTACTATCGCTTCTTACCTTCCAGTGCCTACCACCATCAGCACTCACACCACCAGCGATGACCAACCATGACAAACTACTACCGTTTTCTTCGCTGCGGTCACGACGCTGTGGTTCGGGCTAAGGCGTAGCCACGGGTCCGCGAGACAGTGGCGTGCCGTGTAAACTTCTTAAGCGCTTGTCAAGGTCAGACTTGGACCACTACAGACCCGTTCTGGCTTACTAAATATGGTATATCCTCGACGTAAACAATCCTTTTGTGTACCATGCCGCGGTCAATCCGTATCAAGACACAAGGAAGGCCGCTGCGACCCCAGCCGAAATCCAGGAAAGGTTCCTCAACGCGGAAAAGGGAGGTGCAAAAAGCTGTCGCGGAGGCTAGATAGCTGAGCAAAGACGGGGCCTCACCGGGAATATAACCCGGGACCTCTCGCACCCGAAGCGAGAATCATACCACTAGACCACGAGGCCACTCTCAAACAGACAAACGCGCTTACAATTTCACAAATGCCCTACACACAAACCAACCAGCGATACACACGCATCACCACATTCACAGACAACACCGCTCTCTTTACTATCGCTTCTTACCCTCCAGTGCCTACCACCATCAGTACTCACACCACCAGCGATGACCAAGCATGACAAACTACATCCGTCTTCTTCGCTGCGGTCACGACGCTGTGGTTCGGGCTAAGGCGTAGCCACGGGTCCGCGAGACAGTGGCGTGCCGTGTAAACTTCTCAAGCGCTTGTCAAGGTCAGACTTGGACCACTACAGACCCGTTCTGGCTTACTAAATATGGTATATCCTCGACGTAAACAATCCTTTTGTGTACCATGCCGCGGTCAATCCGTATCAAGACACAAGGAAGGCCGCTGCGACCCCAGCCGAAAGCCAGGAAAGGTTCCTCAGTGCGGAAAAGGGAGGTGCAAAAAGCTGTCGCGGAGGCTAGATAGCTGAGCAAAGACGGGGCCTCACCGGGAATATAACCCGGGACCTCTCGCACCCGAAGCGACTAGACCACGAGGCCACTCCAAACAGACAAACGCGCTTACAATTTCACAAATGCCCTACACACAAACCAACCAGCGATACACACGCATCACCACATTCACAGACAACACCGCTCTCTTTACTATCGCTTCTTACCTTCCAGTGCCTACCACCATCAGCACTCACACCACCAGCGATGACCAACCATGACCAACTACTACCGTCTTCTTCGCTGCGGTCACGACGCTGTGGTTCGGGCTAAGGCGTAGCCACGGGTCCGCGAGACAGTGGCGTGCCGTGTAAACTTCTCAAGCTCTTGTCAAGGTCAGACTTGGACCACTTCAGACCCGTCCTGGCTTACTAAATATGGTATATCCTCGACGTAAACAATCCTTTTGTGTACCATGCCGCGGTCAATCCGTATCAGGACACAAGGAAGGTCGCTGCGACCCCAGCCGAAAGCCAGGAAAGGTCCCGCAGTGCGGAAAAGGGAGGTGCAAAAAGCTGTCGCGGAGGCTAGATAGCTGAGCAAAGACGGCGCCTCACCGGGAATCGAACCCGGGACCTCTCGCACCCGAAGCGACTAGACCACGAGGCCACTCCAAACAGACAAACGCGCTTACAATTTCACAAATGCCCTACACACAAACCAACCAGCGATACACACGCATCACCACATTCACAGACAACACCGCTCTCTTTACTATCGCTTCTTACCTTCCAGTGCCTACCACCATCAGCACTCACACCACCAGCGATCACCAACCATGACCAACTACTACCGTCTTCTTCTCTGCGGTCACGACGCTGTGGCTCGGGCTAAGGCGTAGCCACGGGTCCGCGAGACAGTGGCGTGACGTGTAGACTTCTCAAGCTCTTGTCAAGGTCAGACTTGGACCACTTCAGACCCGTCCTGGCTTACTAAATACGGCATATCCTCGACTTAAACATCCTTTTGTGTACCACGCCGCGGTCAATCCGTATCAAGACACAAGGAAGGCCGCTGCGACCCCAGCCGAAAGCCAGGAAAGGTCCCGCAGTGCGGAAAAAGGGAGGTGCAAAAAGCTGTCGCGGAGGCTAGATAGCTGAGCAAAGACGGCGCCTCACCGGGAATCGAACCCGGGACCTCTCGCACCCGAAGCGACTAGACCACGAGGCCACTCCAAACAGACAAACGCGCTTACAATTTCACAAATGCCCTACACACAAACCAACCAGCGATACACACGCATCACCACATTCACAGACAACACCGCTCTCTTTACTATCGCTTCTTACCTTCCAGTGCCTACCACCATCAGCACTCACACCACCAGCGATCACCAACCATGACCAACTACTACCGTCTTCTTCGCTGCGGTCACGACGCTGTGGCTCGGGCTAAGGCGTAGCCACGGGTCCGCGAGACAGTGGCGTGCCGTGTAAACTTCTCAAGCTCTTGTCAAGGTCAGACTTGGACCACTTCAGACCCGTCCTGGCTTACTAAATACGGCATATCCTCGACTTACACATCCTTTTGTGTACCACGCCGCGGTCAATCCGTATCAGGACACAAGGAAGGCCGCTGCGACCCCAGCCGAAAGCCAGGAAAGGTCCCGCAATGCGGAAAAGGGAGTGCAAAAAAGCTGTCGCGGAGGCTAAATAGCTGAGCAATGACGGGGCCTCACCGGGAATCGAACCCGGGACCTCTCGCACCCGAAGCGAGAATCATACCACTAGACCACGAGGCCACTCCAAACAGACAAACGCGCTTACAATTTCACAAATGCCCTACACACAAACCAACCAGCGATACACACGCATCACCACATTCACAGACAACACCGCTCTCTTTACTATCGCTTCTTACCTTCCAGTGCCTACCACCATCAGCACTCACACCACCAGCGATGACCAACCATGACCAACTACTACCGTCTTCTTCGCTGCGGTCACGACGCTGTGGTTCGGGCTAAGGCGTAGCCACGGATTCGCGAGACAGTGGCGTGCCGTGTAAACTTCTCAAGCGCTTGTCAAGGTCAGACTTGGACCACTACAGACCCGTTCTGGCTTACTAAATATGGTATATCCTCGACGTAAACAATCCTTTTGTGTACCATGCCGCGGTCAATCCGTATCAAGACACAAGGAAGGCCGCTGCGACCCCAGCCGAAAGCCAGGAAAGGTTCCTCAGTGCGGAAAAGAGAGGTGCAAAAAGCTGTCGCGGAGGCTAGATAGCTGAGCAAAGACGGGGCCTCACCGGGAATATAACCCGGGACCTCTCGCACCCGAAGCGAGAATCATACCACTAGACCACGAGGCCACTCCAAACAGACAAACGCGCTTACAATTTCACAAATGCCCTACACACAAACCAACCAGCGATACACACGCATCACCACATTCACAGACAACACCGCTCTCTTTTCTATCGCTTCTTACCTTCCAGTGCCTACCACCATCAGCACTCACACCACCAGCGATGACCAACCATGACAAACTACTACCGTTTTCTTCGCTGCGGTCACGACGCTGTGGTTCGGGCTAAGGCGTAGCCACGGGTCCGCGAGACAGTGGCGTGCCGTGTAAACTTCTCAAGCGCTTGTCAAGGTCAGACTTGGACCACTTCAGACCCGTTCTGGCTTACTAAATATGGTATATCCTCGACGTAAACAATCCTTTTGTGTACCATGCCGCGGTCAATCCGTATCAGGACACAAGGAAGGTCGCTGCGACCCCAGCCGAAAGCCAGGAAAGGTCCCGCAGTGCGGAAAAGGGAGGTGCAAAAAGCTGTCGCGGAGGCTAGATAGCTGAGCAAAGACGGCGCCTCACCGGGAATATAACCCGGGACCTCTCGCACCCGAAGCGAGAATCATACCACTAGACCACGAGGCCACTCCAAACAGACAAACGCACTTACAATTTCACAAATGCCCTACACACAAACCAACCAGCGATACACACGCATCACCACATTCACAGACAACACCGCTCTCTTTACTATCGCTTTTTTACGTGCCAGTGCCCTTCACACCATCAAGCACTCACACCACCAGGGATGGCCCAACCATGACGAACTACTACCGTTTTCTTCGCTGCGGTCACGACGTTGTGGCTCGGGCTAAGGCGTAGCCACGCATTCGCGAGACAGTGGCAAGCCGTGTAGACTTCTCAAGCTTTTGTCAAGGTCAGACTTGGACCACTTCAGACCCGTTCCTGGCTTACTAAATATGGTATATCCTCGACTTAAACAATCCTTTTGTGTACCACGCCGCGGTCAATCCGTATCAGGACACAAGGAAGGTCGCTGCGACCCCAGCCGAAAGCCAGGAAAGGTCCCGCAGTGCGGAAAAGGGAGGTGCAAAAAGCTGTCGCGGAGGCTAGATAGCTGAGCAAAGACGGCGCCTCACCGGGAATTGAGCCCGGGACCTCTCGCACCCGAAGCGAGAATCATACCACTAGACCACGAGGCCACTCCAAACAGACAAACGCGCTTACTATTTCACAAACGCCCTACACACAAACCAACCAGCGATACACACGCATCACCACATTCACAGACAACACTGCTCTCTTTACTATCGCTTCTTACCTTCCAGTGCCTACCACCATCGGCACTCACACCACCAGCGATGACCAACCATGACAAACTACTACCGTTTTCTTCGCTGCGGTCACGACGCTGTGGTTCGGGCTAAGGCGTAGCCACGGGTCCGCGAGACAGTGGCGTGCCGTGTAAACTTCTTAAGCGCTTGTCAAGGTCAGACTTGGACCACTACAGACCCGTTCTGGCTTACTAAATATGGTATATCCTCGACGTAAACATCCTTTTGTGTACCATGCCGCGGTCAATCCGTATCAGGACACAAGGAAGGCCGCTGCGACCCCAGCCGAAAGCCAGGAAAGGTCCCGCAGTGCGGAAAAGGGAGGTGCAAAAAGCTGTCGCGGAGGCTAGATAGCTGAGCAAAGACGGGGCCTCACCGGGAATCGAACCCGGGACCTCTCGCAACCGAAGCGAGAATCATACCACTAAGCCCACGAGGACACTCCAAACAGACAAACGCGCTTACAAATTTCACAAAATGCCCTACACACAAAACAACCAGCGATACACACGCATCACCACATTCACAGACAACACCGCTCTCTTTACTATCGCTTCTTACCTTCCAGTGCCTACCACCATCAGCACTCACACCACCAGCGATGACCAACCATGACAAACTACTACCGTTTTCTTCGCTGCGGTCACGACGCTGTGGTTCGGGCTAAGGCGTAGCCACGGGTCCGCGAGACAGTGGCGTGCCGTGTAAACTTCTCAAGCGCTTGTCAAGGTCAGACTTGGACCACTACAGACCCGTTCTGGCTTACTAAATATGGTATATTCTCGACGTAAACAATCCTTTTGTGTACCATGCCGCGGTCAATCCGTATCAAGACACAAGGAAGGCCGCTGCGACCCCAGCCGAAAGCCAGGAAAGGTTCCTCAACGCGGAAAAGGGAGGTGCAAAAAGCTGTCGCGGAGGCTAGATAGCTGAGCAAAGACGGGGCCTCACCGGGAATCGAACCCGGGACCTCTCGCACCCGAAGCGACTAAACCACGAGGCCACTCCAAACAGACAAACGCACTTACAATTTCACAAATGCCCTACACACAAACCAAACAGCGATACACACGCATCACCACATTCACAGACAACACCGCTCTCTTTACTATCGCTTCTTACCTTCCAGTGCCTACCACCATCAGCACTCACACCACAAGCGATCACCAACCATGACCAACTACTACCGTCTTCTTCGCTGCGGTCACGACGCTGTGGCTCGGGCTAAGGCGTAGCCACGGGTCCGCGAGACAGTGGCGTGCCGTGTAAACTTCTCAAGCTCTTGTCAAGGTCAGACTTGGACCACTTCAGACCCGTCCTGGCTTACTAAATACGGCATATCCTCGACTTAAACATCCTTTTGTGTACCACGCCGCGGTCAATCCGTATCAAGACACAAGGAAGGCCGCTGCGACCCCAGCCGAAAGCCAGGAAAGGTCCCGCAGTGCGGAAAAGGGAGGTGCAAAAAGCTGTCGCGGAGGCTAGATAGCTGAGCAAAGACGGGGCCTCACCGGGAATCGAACCCGGGACCTCTCGCACCCGAAGCGACTAAACCACGAGGCCACTCCAAACAGACAAACGCACTTACAATTTCACAAATGCCCTACACACAAACCAAACAGCGATACACACGCATCACCACATTCACAGACAACACCGCTCTCTTTACTATCGCTTCTTACCTTCCAGTGCCTACCACCATCAGCACTCACACCACCAGCGATGACCAACCATGACCAACTACTACCGTCTTCTTCGCTGCGGTCACGACGTTGTGGCTCAGGCTAAGGCGTAGCCACGGATTCGCGAGACAGTGGCGTGCCGTGTAAACTTCTCAAGCGCTTGTCAAGGTCAGACTTGGACCACTACAGACCCGTTCTGGCTTACTAAATATGGTATATCCTCGACGTAAACAATCCTTTTGTGTACCATGCCGCGGTCAATCCGTATCAAGACACAAGGAAGGCCGCTGCGACCCCAGCCGAAAGCCAGGAAAGGTTCCTCAACGCGGAAAAGGGAGGTGCAAAAAGCTGTCGCGGAGGCTAGATAGCTGAGCAAAGACGGGGCCTCACCGGGAATCGAACCCGGGACCTCTCGCACCCGAAGCGAGAATCATACCACTAGACCACGAGGCCACTCCAAACAGACAAACGCGCTTACAATTTCACAAACGCCCTACACACAAACCAACCAGCGATACACACGCATCACCACATTCACAGACAACACCGCTCTCTTTACTATCGCTTCTTACCTTCCAGTGCCTACCACCATCAGCACTCACACCACCAGCGATGACCAACCATGACCAACTACTACCGTTTTCTTCGCTGCGGTCACGACGCTGTGGCTCGGGCTAAGGCGTAGCCACGGGTCCGCGAGACAGTGGCGTGCCGTGTAAACTTCTCAAGCTCTTGTCAAGGTCAGACTTGGACCACTACAGACCCGTTCTGGCTTACTAAATATGGTATATCCTCGACGTAAACAATCCTTTTGTGTACCATGCCGCGGTCAATCCGTATCAAGACACAAGGAAGGCCGCTGCGACCCCAGCCGAAAGCCAGGAAAGGTTCCTCAGTGCGGAAAAGGGAGGTGCAAAAAGCTGTCGCGGAGGCTAGATAGCTGAGCAAAGACGGGGCCTCACCGGGAATATAACCCGGGAC
Source organism: Phytophthora infestans T30-4 (assembly GCF_000142945.1). NCBI lineage: Eukaryota > Oomycota > Peronosporomycetes > Peronosporales > Peronosporaceae > Phytophthora > Phytophthora infestans. Next base: position 1,533,421 of record NW_003303731.1, on the reverse strand, counting down.
CTCTCGCACCCGAAGCGAGAATCATACCACTAGACCACGAGGCCACTCCAAACAGACAAACGCGCTTACAATTTCACAAATGCCCTACACACAAACCAACCAGCGATCCACACGCATCACCACATTCACAGACATCACCGCTCTCTTTACTATCGCTTCTCACCCTCCAGTGGCTACCACGACCAGTACCCACACCACCAGCGATGACCAAGCATGAAAACTACCTCCCGTCTTCTTCGCTGCGGTCACGACGTTGTGGTTCGGGCTAAGGCGTAGCCACGGGTCCGTGAGACAGTGGCGTGCCGTGTAAACCTCTCAAGCTCTTGTCAAGGTCAGACTTGGACCACTACAGACCCGTTCTGGCTTACTAAATATGGTATATTCTCGACGTAAACAATCCTTTTGTGTACCATGCCGCGGTCAATCCGTATCAAGACACAAGGAAGGCCGCTGCGACCCCAGCCGAAAGCCAGGAAAGGTTCCTCAACGCGGAAAAGGAAGGTGCAAAAAGCTGTCGCGGAGGCTAGATAGCTGAGCAAAGACGGGACCTCACCGGGAATCGACTCCGGGACCTCTCGCGACCGAAGCGACTAGACCACGAGGCCACTCCAAACAGACAAACGCGCTTACAATTTCACAAATGCCCTACACACAAACCAACCAGCGATACACACGCATCACCACATTCACAGACAACACCGCTCTCTTTACTATCGCTTCTTACCTTCCAGTGCCTACCACCATCAGCACTCACACCACCAGCGATGACCAACCATGACAAACTACTACCGTTTTCTTCGCTGCGGTCACGACGCTGTGGCTCGGGCTAAGGCGTAGCCACGGGTCCGCGAGACAGTGGCGTGCCGTGTAAACTTCTCAACTTCTTGTCAAGGTCAGACTTGGACCACTACAGACCCGTTCTGGCTTACTAACTATGGTATATTCTCGACGTAAACAATCCTTTTGTGTACCATCCCGCGGTCAATCCGTATCAAGACACAAGGAAGGCCGCTGCGACCCCAGCCGAAAGCCAGGA
>NW_003303731.1:1528065-1532285 GCF_000142945.1 Phytophthora infestans T30-4 | reverse complement strand
AGACAACACCGCTCTCTTTACTATCGCTTCTTACCTTCCAGTGCCTACCACCATCAGCACTCACACCACAAGCGATCACCACCCATGACCAACTACTACCGTCTTCTCGCTGCGGTCACGACGCTGTGGCTCGGGCTAAGGCGTAGCCACGAGGTCCGCGAGACAGTGGCGTGCCGTGTAAACTTCTCAAGCTCTTGTCAAGGTCAGACTTGGACCACTTCAGACCCGTCCTGGCTTACTAAATACGGCATATCCTCGACTTAAACATCCTTTTGTGTACCACGCCGCGGTCAATCCGTATCAAGACACAAGGAAGGCCGCTGCGACCCCAGCCGAAAGCCAGGAAAGGTCCCGCAGTGCGGAAAAGGGAGGTGCAAAAAGCTGTCGCGGAGGCTAGATAGCTGAGCAAAGACGGGGCCTCACCGGGAATCGAACCCGGGACCTCTCGCACCCGAAGCGACTAAATGTAAAGGAACTCCAAACAGACAAACGCACTTACAATTTCACAAATGCCCTACACACAAACCAACCAGCGATACACACGCATCACCACATTCACAGACAACACCGCTCTCTTTACTATCGCTTCTTACCTTCCAGTGCCTACCACCATCAGCACTCACACCACCAGCGATGACCAACCATGACCAACTACTACCGTCTTCTTCGCTGCGGTCACGACGCTGTGGTTCGGGCTAAGGCGTAGCCACGGGTCCGCGAGACAGTGGCGTGCCGTGTAAACTTCTCAAGCTCTTGTCAAGGTCAGACTTGGACCACTTCAGACCCGTCCTGGCTTACTAAATACGGCATATCCTTGACTTAAACATCCTTTTGTGTACCATGCCGCGGTCAATCCGTATCAAGACACAAGGAAGGCCGCTGCGACCCCAGCCGAAAGCCAGGAAAGGTCCCGCAGTGCGGAAAAGGGAGGTGCAAAAAGCTGTCGCGGAGGCTAGATAGCTGAGCAAAGACGGCGCCTCACCGGGAATCGAACCCGGGACCTCTCGCACCCGAAGCGCGATCATACCATGGACCAGGAGGCCACTCCAAAACGAAACAAGCGCTTTTAACATTTTCACAATGGCCCTACACACACACAACCCCACAACCCAGGCGATAACACACGCATCACCACATTCACAGACAACACCGCTCTCTTTACTATCGCTTCTTACCTTCCAGTGCCTACCACCATCAGCACTCACACCACCAGCGATGACCAACCATGACCAACTACTACCGTCTTCTTCGCTGCGGTCACGACGCTGTGGTTCGGGCTAAGGTGTAGCCACGGGTCCGCGAGACAGTGGCGTGCCGTGTAAACTTCTCAAGCTCTTGTCAAGGTCAGACTTGGACCACTACAGACCCGTTCTGGCTTACTAAATATGGTATATCCTCGACGTAAACAATCCTTTTGTGTACCATGCCGCGGTCAATCCGTATCAAGACACAAGGAAGACCGCTGCGACCCCAGCCGAAAGCCAGGAAAAGGTTCCTCAGTTCGGAAAAGAGAGGTGCAAAAAGCTGTCGCGGAGGCTAGATAGCTTAGCAAAGACGAGGCCTCACCGAGAATATAACCCGGGACCTCTCGCACCCATAGCGACTAGACCACGAGGCCACTCCAAACAGACAAACGCGCTTACATTTCACAAATGCCCTACACACAAACCAACCAGGCGATACACACGACATCAACAACATTTCACAGAACAGCAGCGGCTTTCTTTAACTTATCGTTTTCTTAACTTTCCCATGCCTTACCCACTTTCAGACATCCACCACCCCCCCAGGCGGTGCCCCACCCCATGACCAAACCATGACCAACTACTACCGTCTTCTTCGCTGCGGTCACGACGCTGTGGTTCGGGCTAAGGCGTAGCCACGGGTCCGCGAGACAGTGGCGTGCCGTGTAAACTTCTCAAGCTCTTGTCAAGGTCAGACTTGGACCACTACGGACCCGTTCTGGCTTACTAAATATGGTATATCCTCGACGTAAACAATCCTTTTGTGTACCATGCCGCGGTCAATCCGTATCAAGACACAAGGAAGGCCGCTGCGACCCCAGCCGAAAGCCAGGAAAGGTCCCGCAGTGCGGAAAAGGGAGGTGCAAAAAGCTGTCGCGGAGGCTAGATAGCTGAGCAAAGACGGGGCCTCACCGGGAATCGAACCCGGGACCTCTCGGACCCGAAGCGAGAATCATACCACTAGACCACGAGGCCACTCCAAACAGACAAACGCGCTTACAATTTCACAAATGCCCTACACACAAACCAACCAGCGATACACACGCATCACCACATTCACAGACAACACCGCTCTCTTTACTATCGCTTCTTACCTTCCAGTGCCTACCACCATCAGCACTCACACCACCAGCGATGACCAACCATGACCAACTACTACCGTCTTCTTCGCTGCGGTCACGACGCTGTGGTTCGGGCTAAGGTGTAGCCACGGGTCCGCGAGACAGTGGCGTGCCGTGTAAACTTCTCAAGCTCTTGTCAAGGTCAGACTTGGACCACTACAGACCCGTTCTGGCTTACTAAATATGGTATATCCTCGACGTAAACAATCCTTTTGTGTACCATGCCGCGGTCAATCCGTATCAGGACACAAGGAAGGTCGCTGCGACCCCAGCCGAAAGCCAGGAAAGGTCCCGCAGTGCGGAAAAGGGAGGTGCAAAAAGCTGTCGCGGAGGCTAGATAGCTTAGCAAAGACGGCGCCTCACCGGGAATCGAGCCCGGGACCTCTCGCAACCGAAGCGACTAGACCACGAGGCCACTCCAAACAGACAAACGCGCTTACAATTTCACAAATGCCCTACACACAAACCAACCAGCGATACACACGCATCACCACATTCACAGACAACACCGCTCTCTTTACTATCGCTTCTTACCTTCCAGTGCCTACCACCATCGGCACTCACACCACCAGCGATGACCAACCATGACAAACTACTACCGTTTTCTTCGCTGCGGTCACGACGCTGTGGTTCGGGCTAAGGCGTAGCCACGGGTCCGCGAGACAGTGGCGTGCCGTGTAAACTTCTTAAGCGCTTGTCAAGGTCAGACTTGGACCACTACGGACCGTTTCTGGGCTTAATAAAATATGGATATATCCCTCGAGGGTAAACATTCCTTTTGTGTACCATGCCCGCGGTTCATTCGATATCAGGACACAAGGAAGGCCGCTGCGACCCCAGCCGAAAGCCAGGAAAGGTCCCGCAGTGCGGAAAAGGGAGGTGCAAAAAGCTGTCGCGGAGGCTAGATAGCTGAGCAAAGACGGGGCCTCACCGGGAATCGAACCCGGGACCTCTCGCACCCGAAGCGACTAGACCACGAGGCCACTCCAAACAGACAAACGCGCTTACAATTTCACAAACGCCCTACACACAAACCAACCAGCGATACACACGCATCACCACATTCACAGACAACACCGCTCTCTTTACTATCGCTTCTTACCTTCCAGTGCCTACCACCATCAGCACTCACACCACCAGCGATGACCAACCATGACAAACTACTACCGTTTTCTTCGCTGCGGTCACGACGCTGTGGTTCGGGCTAAGGCGTAGCCACGGATTCGCGAGACAGTGGCGTGCCGTGTAAACTTCTTAAGCGCTTGTCAAGGTCAGACTTGGACCACTACAGACCCGTTCTGGCTTACTAAATATGGTATATCCTCGACGTAAACATCCTTTTGTGTACCATGCCGCGGTCAATCCGTATCAGGACACAAGGAAGGCCGCTGCGACCCCAGCCGAAAGCCAGGAAAGGTCCCGCAGTGCGGAAAAGGGAGGTGCAAAAAGCTGTCGCGGAGGCTAGATAGCTGAGCAAAGACGGGGCCTCACCGGGAATCGAACCCGGGACCTCTCGCACCCATAGCGACTAGACCACGAGGCCACTCCAAACAGACAAACGCGCTTACAATTTCACAAATGCCCTACACACAAACCAACCAGCGATACACACGCATCACCACATTCACAGACAACACCGCTCTCTTTACTATCGCTTCTTACTTCCAATGCCTACCACCATCAGCACTCACACCACCAGCGATGACCAACCATGACCAACTACTACCGTCTTCTTCGCTGCGGTCACGACGCTGTGGTTCGGGCTAAGGCGTAGCCACGGATTCGCGAGACAGTGGCGTGCCGTGTAAACTTCTACAAGCTTTTGTCAAGGTCAGACTTGGACCACTTCAGACCC
>NW_003303731.1:1522666-1526736 GCF_000142945.1 Phytophthora infestans T30-4 | reverse complement strand
CAGGCCACTCCAAACAGACAAACGCGCTTACAATTTCACCAATGCCCTACACACAAACCAACCAGCGATACACACGCATCACCACATTCACAGACAACACCGCTCTCTTTACTATCGCCTCTTACCTTCCAGTGCCTACCACCATCAGCACTCACACCACCAGCGATGACCAACCATGACCAACTACTACCGTTTTCTTCGCTGCGGTCACGACGTTGTGGCTCGGGCTAAGGCGTAGCCACGGATTCGCGAGACAGTGGCGTGCCGTGTAAACTTCTCAAGCTTTTGTCAAGGTCAGACTTGGACCACTTCAGACCCGTCCTGGCTTACTAAATATGGTATATCCTCGACTTAAACAATCCTTTTGTGTACCACGCCGCGGTCAATCCGTATCAAGACACAAGGAAGGCCGCAGCGACCCCAGCCGAAAGCCAGGAAAGGTTCCTCAGTGCGGAAAAGGGAGGTGCAAAAAGCTGTCGCGGAGGCTAGATAGCTGAGCAAAGACGGGGCCTCACCGGGAATCGAACCCGGGACCTCTCGCACCCGAAGCGAGAATCATACCACTAGACCACGAGGCCACTCCAAACAGACAAACGCGCTTACAATTTCACAAACGCCCTACACACAAACCAACCAGCGATACACACGCATCACCACATTCACAGACAACACCGCTCTCTTTACTATCGCCTCTTACCTTCCAGTGCCTACCACCATCAGCACTCACACCACCAGCGATGACCAACCATGACCAACTACTACCGTTTTCTTCGCTGCGGTCACGACGTTGTGGCTCGGGCTAAGGCGTAGCCACGGATTCGCGAGACAGTGGCGTGCCGTGTAAACTTCTCAAGCTTTTGTCAAGGTCAGACTTGGACCACTTCAGACCCGTCCTGGCTTACTAAATATGGTATATCCTCGACTTAAACAATCCTTTTGTGTACCACGCCGCGGTCAATCCGTATCAAGACACAAGGAAGGGCGCTGCGACCCCACCCCAAACCAAGGAAAGGAACCTCACCGCGGAAAAGGGAGGGGAGGAGAGCTGTGCTGGAGGGGAGATTACATAGCTGAGCAAAGACGGGGCCTCACCGGGAATCGAACCCGGGACCTCTCGCACCCGAAGCGAGAATCATACCACTAGACCACGAGGCCACTCCAAACAGACAAACGCGCTTACAATTTCACAAACGCCCTACACACAAACCAACCAGCGATACACACGCATCACCACATTCACAGACAACACCGCTCTCAATACTATCGCCTCTTACCTTCCAGTGCCTACCACCATCAGCACTCACACCACCAGCGATGACCAACCATGACCAACTACTACCGTTTTCTTCGCTGCGGTCACGACGTTGTGGCTCGGGCTAAGGCGTAGCCACGGATTCGCGAGACAGTGGCGTGCCGTGTAAACTTCTCAAGCTTTTGTCAAGGTCAGACTTGGACCACTTCAGACCCGTCAACTGGTACACAGTACCAAGACCAGCAACCCTCAATAAGATGAAAGCTCGACAGCCGAAGACGCGCATGTGTTTCACACTCGGCGCGGACTTGTACACAATCTCGAACGGAGTCTTGCACTCGATCTTTGGTGACGGCAGGCGGTTCTTCACGTAGATGGCCGTCATCGCCGCTTCACCCCAGAAACACTTGTCCCAGCTTGGCATGATGCAGCATGCTGCGGCCGATCGTGACGATGGTGCGGATGGCCCCGCTCTGCCGTGCCGTTAGTCTGGTGCGCGTACGGAACCGTGGTTTGTTGCTCGATGCCTTCGTCTTCGTAGAAATCTTTGAGCGAGTTGGTCGCAAATTCACGAGCACCGTCGTGTCGCACGAACTTGACCTTCTTGCCAAACTGCTTCTGCACCTTCGTGATGTACGTCTTGATGCAGTCTTCGCTTTCTGATTTGGCACGCAGACAGAAACCCTTCATGCATCCGCTGGCTTCGTCCACGATCAGTAGCAAATACTTGCTGCCACCAAGCGAGGCTTTCTCCATGGGTCCGCAAATGTCGAAGTGAAGCAACTCGAAGGTGTCGTAACGACGCTTGTCACGGTTGCTAGGGAATGGTTTATGGACCATCTTGCCTTGCTGGCAGCCGCGACACAGACTTGGTCCGCTAGGCTTGGAAGGTGCTTTCGCGTCCTTGATCATCTTGTTGTCGACCATCTTGCGAAGCACCTCGACTGGAGCGTGACCCATACGCGCATGCAGGTCGACCGTCCTTCCAGCTGTCGCCGCATTTGCTGATCGAAGAGGCGTGCGAAGCCAGTAGAGTCCATCTACGAGATCCGCCAATGCCACCACTTGATTTGAGGCCTTGCGTGCGATGTGCATCTCGGTGCCATCGAACACCACTTGGAACTTTCCGTTCTTGTTGATCTGCGGTACTGAAAGCAGATTCTTGCTCATGTTAGGCACATAGAGCGCGTTCTTGATCTCGATCTCGCGCTCGGCGCGGTTGGGCAGGACCACTCTTTCCACGATGGTCCCCACACCCTTGATAGCCGCCTTGTTCCCGTCGGCCACCGAAAGTTCGCCTTCATCGCGCTCGATGAGATTGGCGAACTTGGACTTGTCGTTACAGATGTGGTGTGTGGCACCACTGTCGACCGCCCACATTCCAGACACATTCTTGTTCGTTGAAACGCCACATTCTAGGGAAACCGCGAGCGCTACTCGATCGTAGTCGTAGTCGTCGTCGCCGTCGTTTCGCCACTGGATGTTGTTAGCTCCGCGTCCACGGCCGTTGCCGCCGCGTCGAGCACCTCGACCCTCATCCTTCTGCTTGGTCCAGCACTTGTCAATCATGTGCCCCAATTTCCCGCAGTACGTGCATTGGCGAGACTCGCGGTCGGTGTTGAACGCCTTGGCCGCGTTTTCAGTCTTCACCGTCGCCGTCTTCTCACCTTGTCGCTTGATGTGCTCGTTTGTGAGCACTTTCACAACGTCTTGCGACCGCAGCTCTGCGTTGCTCATCTCCAGATTGAGCACGACGTTCTCGTAGCTCTTGGGGAGACTTCGCAGTAAGCAGATCGCCCCGTCCTCGTCCTCCATCTTGGCGCCGATGCTGCTGAGCTTGGCGCTGATGTTGAGGACCTCGTTGCAATGATGCAAGACATTGCCGCCTTCCGACATCTCCATGCTGAAGAGTTGGCGCTTCAGGTAGATGCGACCAGCCTTCTGCGACCCACCATACAGCGTCTTCAAGCGCGTCCACGCGCCCCACGCTTCCTCGCAGTCATCAACCACGTGATGGTAGTCCGCGTTCATGTGGAGCAACATCAGTCCGAACGCAATGTTGCTCGCCTTGACGTAGTCGTCCTTGGTCCGGATGTCCGTGAAGCTCGGCGTCGTTTCCCGGTTCACTACGTGCCATACCGACTTGGTCAGGAACACGCCACGCATGTAGCGGTTCCACGTCGCGTAGTTGTCACCGTTGAACTTGTCGATGGTGACCTTGGTCGAGGCGTCATGGGCAGAGGACATGGTGCTTGGGCTCATAACCTGTTAACGGTGTAGAGGTGTTGGAACGAAGCTTGGGGCTGAACGGAGTGACTTCTGCACTTGGTGCGGAGACCGGAGTGAAGGCACTTAAGCGGAAGAAGGAAGATTCGAAAGTGATTGATTTATCGGGGCTTACACTGTCCTCCCTACCTAGGTCATCCAATCATTCTACTCATCCAATCATTCTGTACTCGTCCAATCATTCTACTCATCCAATCATTGGTGGCATAAACAACGTTCCATAATCACAGCGGGATCGTATTGGACCGGTTCAGGTTGACCGGTTGATGGGTACAACTGGTACACAGTACCAAGACCAGCAACCCTCAATACGCCCCCTCAATGCGAACACGCGTGGATGCCGAGAGCAGCTGCTAGGTCCATGTGACGAGGCCCTGGAAGCGCCTTCGTCATGATGTCAGCCAGCATCACAGAAGTCTCGCAATACTCGAGCTTGACTTCACCACGCTTGACTTCATCGCGGATGTGGTGGTACTTGATGTCGATGTGCTTGGCGCGGCCAGTGGTTCACAGGGTTCTTCGTCATGTTGAT
>NW_003303731.1:1519688-1522102 GCF_000142945.1 Phytophthora infestans T30-4 | reverse complement strand
CACCCCTACACACAAACCAACCAGCGATACACACGCATCACCACATTCACAGACAACACCGCTCTCTTTACTATCGCCTCTTACCTTCCAGTGCCTACCACCATCAGCACTCACACCACCAGCGATGACCAACCATGACCAACTACTACCGTTTTCTTCGCTGCGGTCACGACGTTGTGGCTCGGGCTAAGGCGTAGCCACGGATTCGCGAGACAGTGGCGTGCCGTGTAGACTTCTCAAGCTTTTGTCAAGGTCAGACTTGGACCACTTCAGACCCGTCCTGGCTTACTAAATATGGTATATCCTCGACTTAAACAATCCTTTTGTGTACCACGCCGCGGTCAATCCGTATCAAGACACAAGGAAGGCCGCTGCGACCCCAGCCGAAAGCCAGGAAAGGTTCCTCAACGCGGAAAAGGGAGGTGCAAAAAGCTGTCGCGGAGGCTAGATAGCTGAGCAAAGACGGGGCCTCACCGGGAATCGAACCCGGGACCTCTCGCACCCGAAGCGAGAATCATACCACTAGACCACGAGGCCACTCCAAACAGACAAACGCGCTTACAATTTCACAAACGCCCTACACACAAACCAACCAGCGATACACACGCATCACCACATTCACAGACAACACCGCTCTCTTTACTATCGCCTCTTACCTTCCAGTGCCTACCACCATCAGCACTCACACCACCAGCGATGACCAACCATGACCAACTACTACCGTTTTCTTCGCTGCGGTCACGACGTTGTGGCTCAGGCTAAGGCGTAGCCACGGATTCGCGAGACAGTGGCGTGCCGTGTAAACTTCTCAAGCTTTTGTCAAGGTCAGACTTGGACCACTTCAGACCCGTCCTGGCTTACTAAATATGGTATATCCTCGACGTAAACAATCCTTTTGTGTACCATGCCGCGGTCAATCCGTATCAGGACACAAGGAAGGCCGCTGCGACCCCAGCCGAAAGCCAGGAAAGGTCCCGCAGTGCGGAAAAGGGAGGTGCAAAAAGCTGTCGCGGAGGCTAGATAGCTGAGCAAAGACGGCGCCTCACCGGGAATCGAACCCGGGACCTCTCGCACCCGAAGCGACTAGACCACGAGGCCACTCCAAACAGACAAACGCGCTTACAATTTCACAAACGCCCTACACACAAACCAACCAGCGATACACACGCATCACCACATTCACAGACAACACCGCTCTCTTTACTATCGCTTCTTACCTTCCAGTGCCTACCACCATCAGCACTCACACCACCAGCGATGACCAACCATGACCAACTACTACCGTCTTCTTCGCTGCGGTCACGACGTTGTAGCTCAGGCTAAGGCGTAGCCACGGATTCGCGAGACAGTGGCGTGCCGTGTAAACTTTCTCAAGCGCTTGTCAAGGTCAGACTTGGACCACTACAGACCCGTCCTGGCTTACTAAATATGGTATATCCTCGACGTAAACAATCCTTTTGTGTACCATGCCGCGGTCAATCCGTATCAAGACACAAGGAAGGTCGCTGCGACCCCAGCCGAAAGCCAGGAAAGGTCCCGCAGTGCGGAAAAGGGAGGTGCAAAAAGCTGTCGCGGAGGCTAGATAGCTGAGCAAAGACGGCGCCTCACCGGGAATCGAACCCGGGACCTCTCGCACCCGAAGCGACTAGACCACGAGGCCACTCCAAACAGACAAACGCGCTTACAATTTCACAAATGCCCTACACACAAACCAACCAGCGATACACACGCATCACCACATTCACAGACAACACCGCTCTCTTTACTATCGCTTCTTACCTTCCAGTGCCTACCACCATCAGCACTCACACCACCAGCGATGACCAACCATGACCAACTACTACCGTCTTCTTCGCTGCGGTCACGACGCTGTGGCTCGGGCTAAGGCGTAGCCACGGGTCCGCGAGACAGGGGCGTGCCGTGTAAACTTCTCAAGCTCTTGTCAAGGTCAGACTTGGACCACTTCAGACCCGTCCTGGCTTACTAAATACGGCATATCCTCGACTTAAACATCCTTTTGTGTACCACGCCGCGGTCAATCCGTATCAAGACACAAGGAAGGTCGCTGCGACCCCAGCCGAAAGCCAGGAAAGGTCCCGCAGTGCGGAAAAGGGAGTTGCAAAAAGCTGTCGCGGAGGCTAGATAGCTTAGCAAAGACGGGGCCCTCACCGGGGAATATACCCCGGGACCCTCTCGCACCCGAAGCGACTAAACCACGAGGCCACTCCAAACAGACAAACGCGCTTACAATTTCACAAATGCCCTACACACAAACCAACCAGCGATACACACGCATCACCACATTCACAGACAACACCGCTCTCTTTACTATCGCTTCTTACCTTCCAGTGCCTACCACCATCAGCACTCACACCACCAGCGATGACCAACCATGACCAACTACTACCGTCTTC
>NW_003303731.1:1458099-1519128 GCF_000142945.1 Phytophthora infestans T30-4 | reverse complement strand
CCCATCAAACACTCCCAACCACCAGAGAAGGACCAACACATGAACCCAATTATTTCGGTCTTTTACGCTACGGGTCAAGACGACTGTGGTTCGGGATAAGGGCGTAGCCACGAGTCCGCGAGACAGTGGCGTGCCGTGTAAACTTCTCAAGCTCTTGTCAAGGTCAGACTTGAACCACTACAGACCCGTTCTGGGCTTACTAAAATATGGTATATTCTCGACGTAAACAATCCTTTTTGTGTACCATGCCGCGGTCAATCGGTATCAAGAACACAAGGAAGGCCGCTGCGAACCCCAGCCGAAAGCCCAGGAAAGGTTCTTCAACGGCGAAAAAGAGAGGTGCAAAAAGCTGTCGCGGAGGCTAGATAGCTGAGCAAAGACGGGGCCTCACCGGGAATCGAACCCGGGACCTCTCGCACCCGAAACGAGAATCATACCACTAGACCACGAGGCAACTCCGACAAACGCGCTTACAATTTCACAAATGCCCTACACACAAACCAACCAGCGATACACACGCATCACCACATTCACAGACAACACCGCTCTCTTTACTATCGCTTCTTACCTTCCAGTGCCTACCACCATCAGCACTCACACCACCAGCGATGACCAACCATGACCAACTACTACCGTCTTCTTCGCTGCGGTCACGACGTTGTGGCTCAGGCTAAGGCGTAGCCACGGATTCGCGAGACAGTGGCGTGCCGTGTAAACTTCTCAAGCGCTTGTCAAGGTCAGACTTGGACCACTACAGACCCGTTCTGGCTTACTAAATATGGTATATCCTCGACTTAAACAATCCTTTTGTGTACCATGCCCGCGGTCAATCCGTATCAAGACACAAGGAAGGCGGCTGCGACCCCAGCCGAAAGCCAGGAAAGGTCCCGCAGTGCGGAAAAGGGAGGTGCAAAAAGCTGTCGCGGAGGCTAGATAGCTGAGCAAAGACGGCGCCTCACCGGGAATCGAACCCGGGACCTCTCGCACCCGAAGCGACTAGACCACGAGGCCACTCCAAACAGACAAACGCGCTTACAATTTCACAAACGCCCTACACACATACCAACCAGCGATACACACGCATCACCACATTCACAGACAACACCGCTCTCTTTACTATCACTTCTTACCTTCCAGTGCCTACCACCATCAGCACTCACACCCGCCAGCGATGACCAACCATGACCCACTACTACCGTCTTCTTCGCTGCGGTCACGACGCTGTGGTTCGGGCTAAGGGCGTAGCCACGGGATTCGCGAGACAGTGGCGTGCCCGTGTAAACTTCTCAAGCTTTTGTCAAGGTCAGACTTGGACCACTTCAGACCCGTCCTGGCTTACTAAATACGGCATATCCTCGACTTAAACATCCTTTTGTGTACCACGCCGCGGTCAATCCGTATCAAGACACAAGGAAGGCCGCTGCGACCCCAGCCGAAAGCCAGGAAAGGTCCCGCAGTGCGGAAAAGGGAGGTGCAAAAAGCTGTCGCGGAGGCTAGATAGCTGAGCAAAGACGGGGCCTCACCGGGAATCGAACCCGGGACCTCTCGCACCCGAAGCGACTAAACCACGAGGCCACTCCAAACAGACAAACGCACTTACAATTTCACAAATGCCCTACACACAAACCAAACAGCGATACACACGCATCACCACATTCACAGACAACACCGCTCTCTTTACTATCGCTTCTTACCTTCCAGTGCCTACCACCATCAGCACTCACACCACCAGCGATGACCAACTACTACCGTCTTCTTCGCTGCGGTCACGACGTTGTGGCTCAGGCTAAGGCGTAGCCACGGATTCGCGAGACAGTGTCGTGCCGTGTAAACTTCTCAAGCACTTGTCAAGGTCAGACTTGGACCACTACAGACCCGTTCTGGCTTACTAAATATGGTATATCCTCGACGTAAACAATCCTTTTGTGTACCATGCCGCGGTCAATCCGTATCAGGACACAAGGAAGGTCGCTGCGACCCCAGCCGAAAGCCAGGAAAGGTCCCGCAGTGCGGAAAAGGGAGGTGCAAAAAGCTGTCGCGGAGGCTAGATAGCTGAGCAAAGACGGCGCCTCACCGGGAATCGAACCCGGGACCTCTCGCACCCGAAGCGACTAGACCACGAGGCCACTCCAAACAGACAAACGCGCTTACTATTTCACAAATGCTCTACACACAAACCAACCAGCGATACACACGCATCACCACATTCACAGACAGCACCGCTCTCTTTACTATCGCTTCTTACCTTCCAGTGCCTACCACCATCAGCACTCACACCACCAGCGATGACCAACCATGACCAACTACTACCGTTTTCTTCGCTGCGGTCACGACGCTGTGGTTCGGGCTAAGGCGTAGCCACGGGTCTGCGAGACAGTGGCGTGCCGTGTAAACTTCTCAAGCTCTTGTCAAGGTCAGACTTGGACCACTTCAGACCCGTCCTGGCTTACTAAATACGGCATATCCTTGACTTAAACATCCTTTTGTGTACCACGCCGCGGTCAATCCGTATCAAGACACAAGGAAGGCCGCTGCGACCCCAGCCGAAAGCCAGGAAAGGTCCCGCAGTGCGGAAAAGGGAGGTGCAAAAAGCTGTCGCGGAGGCTAGATAGCTGAGCAAAGACGGGGCCTCACCGGGAATCGAACCCGGGACCTCTCGCACCCGAAGCGACTAAACCACGAGGCCACTCCAAACAGACAAGCGCGCTTACAATTTCACAAATGCCCTACACACAAACCAACCAGCGATACACACGCATCACCACATTCACAGACAACACCGCTCTCTTTACTATCGCTTCTTACCTTCCAGTGCCTACCACCATCAGCACTCACACCACCAGCGATGACCAACCATGACAAACTACTACCGTTTTCTTCGCTGCGGTCACGACGCTGTGGCTCGGGCTAAGGTGTAGCCACGGGTCCGCGAGACAGTGGCGTGCCGTGTAAACTTCTCAAGCTCTTGTCAAGGTCAGACTTGGACCACTTCAGACCCGTCCTGGCTTACTAAATACGGCATATCCTCGACTTAAACATCCTTTTGTGTACCACGCCGCGGTCAATCCGTATCAAGACACAAGGAAGGCCGCTGCGACCCCAGCCGAAAGCCAGAAAAGGTCCCGCAGTGCGGAAAAGGGAGGTGCAAAAAGCTGTCGCGGAGGCTAGATAGCTGAGCAAAGACGGGGCCTCACCGGGAATCGAACCCGGGACCTCTCGCACCCGAAGCGAGAATCATACCACTAGACCACGAGGCCACTCCAAACAGACAAACGCGCTTACAATTTCACAAATGCCCGGCACACAAACCAACCAGCGATACACACGCATCACCACATTCACAGACAACACCGCTCTCTTTACTATCGCTTCTTACCTTCCAGTGCCTACCACCATCAGCACTCACACCACCAGCGATGACCAACCATGACAAACTACATCCGTCTTCTTCGCTGCGGTCACGACGTTGTGGCTCGGGCTAAGGCGTAGCCACGGGTCCGCGAGACAGTGGCGTGCCGTGTAAACTTCTCAAGCTCTTGTCAAGGTCAGACTTGGACCACTACAGACCCGTTCTGGCTTACTAAATATGGTATATCCTCGACTTAAACAATCCTTTTGTGTACCATGCCGCGGTCAATCCGTATCAAGACACAAGGAAGGCCGCTGCGACCCCAGCCGAAAGCCAGGAAAGGTTCCTCAACGCGGAAAAGGGAGGTGCAAAAAGCTGTCGCGGAGGCTAGATAGCTGAGCAAAGACGGGGCCTCACCGGGAATCGAACCCGCGACCTCTCGCACCCGAAGCGAGAATCATACCACTAGACCACGAGGCCACTCCAAAAAGATAAACGCGCTTACAATATTCTCAAACGCCCTCCACACAAACCCACCAGCGATACACACGCGTCTCCGCATTTCTCAGAGAAAACCGCTCTCTTTACTATCGCTTCTTACCTTCCAGTGCCTACCACCATCAGCACTCACACCACCAGCGATGACCAACCATGACCAACTACTACCGTCTTCTTCGCTGCGGTCACGACGCTGTGGCTCGGGCTAAGGCGTAGCCACGGGTCCGCGAGACAGTGGCGTGCCGTGTAAACTTCTCAAGCTCTTGTCAAGGTCAGACTTGGACCACTTCAGACCCGTCCTGGCTTACTAAATACGGCATATCCTCGACTTAAACATCCTTTTGTGTACCACGCCGCGGTCAATCCGTATCAAGACACAAGGAAGGCCGCTGCGACCCCAGCCGAAAGCCAGGAAAGGTCCCGCAGTGCGGAAAAGGGAGGTGCAAAAAGCTGTCGCGGAGGCTAGATAGCTGAGCAAAGACGGGGCCTCACCGGGAATCGAACCCGGGACCTCTCGCACCCGAAGCGAGAATCATACCACTAGACCACGAGGCCACTCCAAACAGACAAACGCGCTTACAATGTCACAAATGCCCGGCACACAAACCAACCAGCGATACACACGCATCACCACATTCACAGACAACACCGCTCTCTTTACTATCGCTTCTTACCTTCCAGTGCCTACCACCATCAGCACTCACACCACCAGCGATGACCAACCATGACAAACTACATCCGTCTTCTTCGCTGCGGTCACGACGTTGTGGCTCGGGCTAAGGCGTAGCCACGGGTCCGCGAGACAGTGGCGTGCCGTGTAAACTTCTCAAGCTTTTGTCAAGGTCAGACTTGGACCACTTCAGACCCGTCCTGGCTTACTAAATATGGTATATCCTCGACTTAAACAATCCTTTTGTGTACCACGCCGCGGTCAATCCGTATCAAGACACAAGGAAGGCCGCTGCGACCCCAGCCGAAAGCCAGGAAAGGTTCCTTAACGCGGAAAAGGGAGGTGCAAAAAGCTGTCGCGGAGGCTAGATAGCTGAGCAAAGACGGGGCCTCACCGGGAATCGAACCCGGGACCTCTCGCACCCGAAGCGAGAATCATACCACTAGACCACGAGGCCACTCCAAACAGACAAACGCGCTTACTATTTCACAAACGCCCTCCACACAAACCAACCAGCGATACACACGCATCACCACATTCACAGACAACACCGCTCTCTTTACTATCGCCTCTTACCTTCCAGTGCCTACCACCATCAGCACTCACACCACCAGCGATGACCAACCATGACCAACTACTACCGTTTTCTTCGCTGCGGTCACGACGTTGTGGCTCAGGCTAAGGCGTAGCCACGGATTCGCGAGACAGTGGCGTGCCGTGTAAACTTCTCAAGCTTTTGTCAAGGTCAGACTTGGACCACTTCAGACCCGTCCTGGCTTACTAAATATGGTATATCCTCGACTTAAACAATCCTTTTGTGTACCACGCCGCGGTCAATCCGTATCAAGACACAAGGAAGGCCGCTGCGACCCCAGCCGAAAGCCAGGAAAGGTTCCTCAACGCGGAAAAGGGAGGTGCAAAAAGCTGTCGCGGAGGCTAGATAGCTGAGCAAAGACGGGGCCTCACCGGGAATCGAACCCGGGACCTCTCGCACCCGAAGCGAGAATCATACCACTAGACCACGAGGCCACTCCAAACAGACAAACGCGCTTACAATTTCACAAACGCCCTACACACAAACCAACCAGCGATACACACGCATCACCACATTCACAGACAACACCGCTCTCTTTACTATCGCCTCTTACCTTCCAGTGCCTACCACCATCAGCACTCACACCACCAGCGATGACCAACCATGACCAACTACTACCGTTTTCTTCGCTGCGGTCACGACGTTGTGGCTCAGGCTAAGGCGTAGCCACGGATTCGCGAGACAGTGGCGTGCCGTGTAAACTTCTCAAGCTTTTGTCAAGGTCAGACTTGGACCACTTCAGACCCGTCCTGGCTTACTAAATATGGTATATCCTCGACTTAAACAATCCTTTTGTGTACCACGCCGCGGTCAATCCGTATCAAGACACAAGGAAGGCCGCTGCGACCCCAGCCGAAAGCCAGGAAAGGTTCCTCAACGCGGAAAAGGGAGGTGCAAAAAGCTGTCGCGGAGGCTAGATAGCTGAGCAAAGACGGGGCCTCACCGGGAATCGAACCCGGGACCTCTCGCACCCGAAGCGAGAATCATACCACTAGACCACGAGGCCACTCCAAACAGACAAACGCGCTTACAATTTCACAAACGCCCTACACACAAACCAACCAGCGATACACACGCATCACCACATTCACAGACAACACCGCTCTCTTTACTATCGCCTCCTACCTTCCAGTGCCTACCACCATCAGCACTCACACCACCAGCGATGACCAACCATGACCAACTACTACCGTTTTCTTCGCTGCGGTCACGACGTTGTGGCTCGGGCTAAGGCGTAGCCACGGATTCGCGAGACAGTGGCGTGCCGTGTAGACTTCTCAAGCTTTTGTCAAGGTCAGACTTGGACCACTTCAGACCCGTCCTGGCTTACTAAATATGGTATATCCTCGACTTAAACAATCCTTTTGTGTACCACGCCGCGGTCAATCCGTATCAAGACACAAGGAAGGCCGCTGCGACCCCAGCCGAAAGCCAGGAAAGGTTCCTCAACGCGGAAAAGGGAGGTGCAAAAAGCTGTCGCGGAGGCTAGATAGCTGAGCAAAGACGGGGCCTCACCGGGAATCGAACCCGGGACCTCTCGCACCTGAAGCGAGAATCATACCACTAGACCACGAGGCCACTCCAAACAGACAAACGCGCTTACAATTTCACAAACGCCCTACACACAAACCAACCAGCGATACACACGCATCACCACATTCACAGACAACACCGCTCTCTTTACTATCGCCTCTTACCTTCCAGTGCCTACCACCATCAGCACTCACACCACCAGCGATGACCAACCATGACCAACTACTACCGTTTTCTTCGCTGCGGTCACGACGTTGTGGCTCGGGCTAAGGCGTAGCCACGGATTCGCGAGACAGTGGCGTGCCGTGTAAACTTCTCAAGCTTTTGTCAAGGTCAGACTTGGACCACTTCAGACCCGTCCTCGTTACTAAATATGGTATATCCTCGACTTAAACAATCCTTTTGTGTACCACGCCGCGGTCAATCCGTATCAAGACACAAGGAAGGCCGCTGCGACCCCAGCCGAAAGCCAGGAAAGGTTCCTCAACGCGGAAAAGGGAGGTGCAAAAAGCTGTCGCGGAGGCTAGATAGCTGAGCAAAGACGGGGCCTCACCGGGAATCGAACCCGGGACCTCTCGCACCCGAAGCGAGAATCATACCACTAGACCACGAGGCCACTCCAAACAGACAAACGCGCTTACAATTTCACAAACGCCCTACACACAAACCAACCAGCGATACACACGCATCACCACATTCACAGACAACACCGCTCTCTTTACTATCGCCTCTTACCTTCCAGTGCCTACCACCATCAGCACTCACACCACCAGCGATGACCAACCATGACCAACTACTACCGTTTTCTTCGCTGCGGTCACGACGTTGTGGCTCGGGCTAAGGCGTAGCCACGGATTCGCGAGACAGTGGCGTGCCGTGTAAACTTCTCAAGCTTTTGTCAAGGTCAGACTTGGACCACTTCAGACCCGTCCTGGCTTACTAAATATGGTATATCCTCGACTTAAACAATCCTTTTGTGTACCACGCCGCGGTCAATCCGTATCAAGACACAAGGAAGGCCGCTGCGACCCCAGCCGAAAGCCAGGAAAGGTTCCTCAACGCGGAAAAGGGAGGTGCAAAAAGCTGTCGCGGAGGCTAGATAGCTGAGCAAAGACGGGGCCTCACCGGGAATCGAACCCGGGACCTCTCGCACCCGAAGCGAGAATCATACCACTAGACCACGAGGCCACTCCAAACAGACAAACGCGCTTACTATTTCACAAACGCCCTACACACAAACCAACCAGCGATACACACGCATCACCACATTCACAGACAACACCGCTCTCTTTACTATCGCCTCTTACCTTCCAGTGCCTACCACCATCAGCACTCACACCACCAGCGATGACCAACCATGACCAACTACTACCGTTTTCCTTCGCTGCGGTCACGACGTTGTGGCTCAGGCTAAGGCGAAGCCACGGATTCGCGAGACAGTGGCGTGCCGTGTAAACTTCTCAAGCTTTTGTCAAGGTCAGACTTGGACCACTTCAGACCCGTCCTGGCTTACTAAATATGGTATATCCTCGACTTAAACAATCCTTTTGTGTACCACGCCGCGGTCAATCCGTATCAAGACACAAGGAAGGCCGCTGCGACCCCAGCCGAAAGCCAGGAAAGGTTCCTCAACGCGGAAAAGGGAGGTGCAAAAAGCTGTCGCGGAGGCTAGATAGCTGAGCAAAGACGGGGCCTCACCGGGAATCGAACCCGGGACCTCTCGCACCCGAAGCGAGAATCATACCACTAGACCACGAGGCCACTCCAAACAGACAAACGCGCTTACAATTTCACAAGCGCCCTACACACAAACCAACCAGCGATACACACGCATCACCACATTCACAGACAACACCGCTCTCTTTACTATAGCCTCTTACCTTCCAGTGCCTACCACCATCAGCACTCACACCACCAGCGATGACCAACCATGACAAACTACTACCGTTTTCTTCGCTGCGGTCACGACGTTGTGGCTCAGGCTAAGGCGTAGCCACGGATTCGCGAGACAGTGGCGTGCCGTGTAGACTTCTCAAGCTTTTGTCAAGGTCAGACTTGGACCACTTCAGACCCGTCCTGGCTTACTAAATATGGTATATCCTCGACTTAAACAATCCTTTTGTGTACCATGCCGCGGTCAATCCGTATCAGGACACAAGGAAGGCCGCTGCGACCCCAGCCGAAAGCCAGGAAAGGTTCCTCAACGCGGAAAAGGGAGGTGCAAAAAGCTGTCGCGGAGGCTAGATAGCTGAGCAAAGACGGGGCCTTACCGGGAATCGAACCCGGGACCTCTCGCACCCGAAGCGAGAATCATACCACTAGACCACGAGGCCACTCCAAACAGACAAACGCGCTTACAATTTCACAAACGCCCTACACACAAACCAACCAGCGATACACACGCATCACCACATTCACAGACAACACCGCTCTCTTTACTATCGCCTCTTACCTTCCAGTGCCTACCACCATCAGCACTCACACCACCAGCGATGACCAACCATGACCAACTACTACCGTTTTCTTCGCTGCGGTCACGACGTTGTGGCTCAGGCTAAGGCGTAGCCACGGATTCGCGAGACAGTGGCAAGCCGTGTAGACTTCTCAAGCTTTTGTCAAGGTCAGACTTGGACCACTTCAGACCCGTCCTGGCTTACTAAATATGGTATATCCTCGACTTAAACAATCCTTTTGTGTACCACGCCGCGGTCAATCCGTATCAAGACACAAGGAAGGCCGCTGCGACCCCAGCCGAAAGCCAGGAAAGGTTCCTCAACGCGGAAAAGGGAGGTGCAAAAAGCTGTCGCGGAGGCTAGATAGCTGAGCAAAGACGGGGCCTCACCGGGAATCGAACCCGGGACCTCTCGCACCCGAAGCGAGAATCATACCACTAGACCACGAGGCCCCTCCAAACAGACAAACGCGCTTACAATTTCACAAACGCCCTACACACAAACCAACCAGCGATACACACGCATCGCCAAATTCACAGACAACACCGCTCTCTTTACTATCGCCTCTTACCTTCCAGTGCCTACCACCATCAGCACTCACACCACCAGCGATGACCAACCATGACCAACTACTACCGTTTTCTTCGCTGCGGTCACGACGTTGTGGCTCGGGCTAAGGCGTAGCCACGGATTCGCGAGACAGTGGCGTGCCGTGTAAACTTCTCAAGCTTTTGTCAAGGTCAGACTTGGACCACTTCAGACCCGTCCTGGCTTACTAAATATGGTATATCCTCGACTTAAACAATCCTTTTGTGTACCACGCCGCGGTCAATCCGTATCAAGACACAAGGAAGGCCGCTGCAACCCCAGCCGAAAGCCAGGAAAGGTTCCTCAACGCGGAAAAGGGAGGTGCAAAAAGCTGTCGCGGAGGCTAGATAGCTGAGCAAAGACGGGGCCTCACCGGGAATCGAACCCGGGACCTCTCGCACCCGAAGCGAGAATCATACCACTAGACCACGAGGCCACTCCAAACAGACAAACGCGCTTACAATTTCACAAACGCCCTACACACAAACCAACCAGCGATACACACGCATCACCACATTCACAGACAACACCGCTCTCTTTACTATCGCCTCTTACCTTCCAGTGCCTACCACCATCAGCACTCACACCACCAGCGATGACCAACCATGACCAACTACTACCGTTTTCTTCGCTGCGGTCACGACGTTGTGGCTCGGGCTAAGGCGTAGCCACGGATTCGCGAGACAGTGGCGTGCCGTGTAAACTTCTCAAGCTTTTGTCAAGGTCAGACTTGGACCACTTCAGACCCGTCCTGGCTTACTAAATATGGTATATCCTCGACTTAAACAATCCTTTTGTGTACCACGCCGCGGTCAATCCGTATCAAGACACAAGGAAGGCCGCTGCGACCCCAGCCGAAAGCCAGGAAAGGTTCCTCAACGCGGAAAAGGGAGGTGCAAAAAGCTGTCGCGGAGGCTAGATAGCTGAGCAAAGACGGGGCCTCACCGGGAATCGAACCCGGGACCTCTCGCACCCGAAGCGAGAATCATACCACTAGACCACGAGGCCACTCCAAACAGACAAACGCGCTTACAATTTCACAAACGCCCTACACACAAACCAACCAGCGATACACACGCATCACCACATTCACAGACAACACCGCTCTCTTTACTATCGCCTCTTACCTTCCAGTGCCTACCACCATCAGCACTCACACCACCAGCGATGACCAACCATGACCAACTACTACCGTTTTCTTCGCTGCGGTCACGACGTTGTGGCTCGGGCTAAGGCGTAGCCACGGATTCGCGAGACAGTGGCGTGCCGTGTAAACTTCTCAAGCTTTTGTCAAGGTCAGACTTGGACCACTTCAGACCCGTCCTGGCTTACTAAATATGGTATATCCTCGACTTAAACAATCCTTTTGTGTACCACGCCGCGGTCAATCCGTATCAAGACACAAGGAAGGCCGCTGCGACCCCAGCCGAAAGCCAGGAAAGGTTCCTCAACGCGGAAAAGGGAGGTTCAAAAAGCTGTCGCGGAGGCTAGATAGCTGAGCAAAGACGGGGCCTCACCGGGAATCGAGCCCGGGACCTCTCGCACCCGAAGCGAGAATCATACCACTAGACCACGAGGCCACTCCAAACAGACAAACGCGCTTACTATTTCACAAACGCCCTACACACAAACCAACCAGCGATACACACGCATCACCACATTCACAGACAACACCGCTCTCTTTACTATCGCCTCTTACCTTCCAGTGCCTACCACCATCAGCACTCACACCACCAGCGATGACCAACCATGACCAACTACTACCGTTTTCTTCGCTGCGGTCACGACGTTGTGGCTCAGGCTAAGGCGTAGCCACGGATTCGCGAGACAGTGGCGTGCCGTGTAAACTTCTCAAGCTTTTGTCAAGGTCAGACTTGGACCACTTCAGACCCGTCCTGGCTTACTAAATATGGTATATCCTCGACTTAAACAATCCTTTTGTGTACCACGCCGCGGTCAATCCGTATCAAGACACAAGGAAGGCCGCTGCGACCCCAGCCGAAAGCCAGGAAAGGTTCCTCAACGCGGAAAAGGGAGGTGCAAAAAGCTGTCGCGGAGGCTAGATAGCTGAGCAAAGACGGGGCCTCACCGGGAATTGAACCCGGGACCTCTCGCACCCGAAGCGAGAATCATACCACTAGACCACGAGGCCACTCCAAACAGACAAACGCGCTTACAATGTCACAAATGCCCGGCACACAAACCAACCAGCGATACACACGCATCACCACATTCACAGACAACACCGCTCTCTTTACTATCGCTTCTTACCTTCCAGTGCCTACCACCATCAGCACTCACACCACCAGCGATGACCAACCATGACAAACTACTACCGTTTTCTTCGCTGCGGTCACGACGCTGTGGTTCGGGCTAAGGCGTAGCCACGGGTCCGCGAGACAGTGGCGTGCCGTGTAAACTTCTCAAGCGCTTGTCAAGGTCAGACTTGGACCACTTCAGACCCGTCCTGGCTTACTAAATATGGTATATCCTCGACTTAAACAATCCTTTTGTGTACCACGCCGCGGTCAATCCGTATCAAGACACAAGGAAGGCCGCTGCGACCCCAGCCGAAAGCCAGTAAAGGTTCCTCAACGCGGAAAAGGGAGGTGCAAAAAGCTGTCGCGGAGGCTAGATAGCTGAGCAAAGACGGGGCCTCACCGGGAATCGAACCCGGGACCTCTCGCACCCGAAGCGAGAATCATACCACTAGACCACGAGGCCACTCCAAACAGACAAACGCGCTTACAATGTCACAAAATGCCCGGCACACTAACCAACCAGGGATACACACGCATCACCACATTCACAGGACAACACCGCTCTCTTTACTATCGCTTCTTACTTCCAATGCCTACCACCATCAGCACTCACACCACCAGCGATGACCAACCATGACCAACTACTACCGTCTTCTTCGCTGCGGTCACGACGCTGTGGTTCGGGCTAAGGCGTAGCCACGGATTCGCGAGACAGTGGCGTGCCGTGTAAACTTCTCAAGCTTTTGTCAAGGTCAGACTTGGACCACTTCAGACCCGTCCTGGCTTACTAAATACGGCATATCCTCGACTTAAACATCCTTTTGTGTACCACGCCGCGGTCAATCCGTATCAAGACACAAGGAAGGCCGCTGCGACCCCAGCCGAAAGCCAGGAAAGGTCCCGCAGTGCGGAAAAGGGAGGTGCAAAAAGCTGTCGCGGAGGCTAGATAGCTGAGCAAAGACGGGGCCTCACCGGGAATCGAACCCGGGACCTCTCGCACCCGAAGCGACTAAACCACGAGGCCACTCCAAACAGACAAACGCACTTACAATTTCACAAATGCCCTACACACAAACCAAACAGCGATACACACGCATCACCACATTCACAGACAACACCGCTCTCTTTACTATCGCTTCTTACCTTCCAGTGCCTACCACCATCAGCACTCACACCACCAGCGATGACCAACCATGACCAACTACTACCGTCTTCT
This sequence comes from Phytophthora infestans T30-4, assembly GCF_000142945.1. Classification (NCBI taxonomy): domain Eukaryota; phylum Oomycota; class Peronosporomycetes; order Peronosporales; family Peronosporaceae; genus Phytophthora; species Phytophthora infestans. The sequence continues at coordinate 1,505,965 of NW_003303731.1, read as the reverse complement.
TCGCTGCGGTCACGACGCTGTGGTTCGGGCTAAGGCGTAGCCACGGGTCCGCGAGACAGTGGCGTGCCGTGTAAACTTCTTAAGCTCTTGTCAAGGTCAGACTTGGACCACTACAGACCCGTTCTGGCTTACTAAATATGGTATATTCTCGACGTAAACAATCCTTTTGTGTACCATGCCGCGGTCAATCCGTATCAGGACACAAGGAAGGTCGCTGCGACCCCAGCCGAAAGCCAGGAAAGGTTCCTCAACGCGGAAAAGGGAGGTGCAAAAAGCTGTCGCGGAGGCTAGATAGCTGAGCAAAGACGGGGCCTCCCCGGGAATCGAACCCGGGACCTCTCGCACCCGAAGCGAGAATCATACCACTAGACCACGAGGCCACTCCAAACAGACAAACGCGCTTACAATTTCACAAACGCCCTACACACAAACCAACCAGCGATACACACGCATCACCACATTCACAGACAACACCGCTCTCTTTACTATCGCCTCTTACCTTCCAGTGCCTACCACCATCAGCACTCACACCACCAGCGATGACCAACCCTGACCAACTACTACCGTTTTCTTCGCTGCGGTCACGACGTTGTGGCTCGGGCTAAGGCGTAGCCACGGATTCGCGAGACAGTGGCGTGCCGTGTAGACTTCTCAAGCTTTTGTCAAGGTCAGACTTGGACCACTTCAGACCCGTCCTGGCTTACTAAATATGGTATATCCTCGACTTAAACAATCCTTTTGTGTACCACGCCGCGGTCAATCCGTATCAAGACACAAGGAAGGCCGCTGCGACCCCCAGCCGAAAGCCAGGAAAGGTTCCTCAACGCGAAAAAGGGAGGTGCAAAAAGCTGTCGCGGGAGGCTAGATAGCTGAGCAAAGACGGGGCCTTACCGGGAATCGAACCCGGGACCTCTCGCACCCGAAGCGAGAATCATACCACTAGACCACGAGGCCACTCCAAACAGACAAACGCGCTTACAATTTCACAAACGCCCTACACACAAACCAAACAGCGATACACACGCATCACCACATTCACAGACAACACCGCTCTCTTTACTATCGCCTCTTACCTTCCAATGCCTACCACCATCAGCACTCACACCACCAGCGATGACCAACCATGACCAACTACTACCGTTTTCTTCGCTGCGGTCACGACGCTGTGGTTCGGGCTAAGGCGTAGCCACGGGTCCGCGAGACAGTGGCGTGCCGTGTAAACTTCTCAAGCTTTTGTCAAGGTCAGACTTGAACCACTTCAGACCCGTTCTGGCTTACTAAATATGGTATATCCTCGACGTAAACAATCCTTTTGTGTACCATGCCGCGGTCAATCCGTATCAAGACACAAGGAAGGCCGCTGCGACCCAGCCGAAAGCCAGGAAAGGTTCCTCAACGCGGAAAAGGGAGGTGCAAAAAGCTGTCGCGGAGGCTAGATAGCTGAGCAAAGACGGGGCCTCACCGGGAATCGAACCCGGGACCTCTCGCACCCGAAGCGAGAATCATACCACTAGACCACGAGGCCACTCCAAACAGACAAACGCGCTTACAATTTCACAAATGCCCTACACACAAACCAACCAGCGATACACACGCATCACCACATTCACAGACAACACCGCTCTCTTTACTATCGCCTCTTACCTTCCAGTGCCTACCACCATCAGCACTCACACCACCAGCGATGACCAACCATGACCAACTACTACCGTTTTCTTCGCTGCGGTCACGACGTTGTGGCTCGGGCTAAGGCGTAGCCACGGATTCGCGAGACAGTGGCGTGCCGTGTAAACTTCTCAAGCTTTTGTCAAGGTCAGACTTGGACCACTTCAGACCCGTCCTGGCTTACTAAATATGGTATATCCTCGACTTAAACAATCCTTTTGTGTACCACGCCGCGGTCAATCCGTATCAAGACACAAGGAAGGCCGCTGCGACCCCAGCCGAAAGCCAGGAAAGGTTCCTTAACGCGGAAAAGGGAGGTGCAAAAAGCTGTCGCGGAGGCTAGATAGCTGAGCAAAGACGGGGCCTCACCGGGAATCGAACCCGGGACCTCTCGCACCCGAAGCGAGAATCATACCACTAGACCACGAGGCCACTCCAAACAGACAAACGCGCTTACAATTTCACAAACGCCCTACACACAAACCAACCAGCGATACACACGCATCACCACATTCACAGACAACACCGCTCTCTTTACTATCGCCTCTTACCTTCCAGTGCCTACCACCATCAGCACTCACACCACCAGCGATGACCAACCATGACCAACTACTACCGTTTTCTTCGCTGCGGTCACGACGTTGTGGCTCGGGCTAAGGCGTAGCCACGGATTCGCGAGACAGTGGCGTGCCGTGTAAACTTCTCAAGCTTTTGTCAAGGTCAGACTTGGACCACTTCAGACCCGTCCTGGCTTACTAAATATGGTATATCCTCGACTTAAACAATCCTTTTGTGTACCACGCCGCGGTCAATCCGTATCAAGACACAAGGAAGGCCGCTGCGACCCCAGCCGAAAGCCAGGAAAGGTTCCTCAGTGCGGAAAAGGGAGGTGCAAATAGCTGTCGCGGAGGCTAGATAGCTGAGCAGAGACGGGGCCTCGCCGGGAATAGAACCCGGGACCTCTCGCACCCGAAGCGAGAATCATACCACTAGACCACGAGGGCCACTCCAAACAGACAAACGCGCTTACAATTTCACAAATGCCCTACACACAAACCAACCAAGCGATACACACGCATCACCACATTCACAGACAACACCGCTCTCTTTACTATCGCTTCTTACCTTCCAGTGCCTACCACCATCAGCACTCACACCACCAGCGATGACCAACCATGACCAACTACTACCGTCTTCTTCGCTGCGGTCACGACGTTGTAACTCAGGCTAAGGCGTAGCCACGGATTCGCGAGACAGTGGCGTGCCGTGTAAACTTCTCAAGCGCTTGTCAAGGTCAGACTTGGACCACTACAGACCCGTTCTGGCTTACTAAATATGGTATATCCTCGACTTAAACAATCCTTTTGTGTACCATGGCCGCGGTCAATCCGTATCAAGACACAAGGAAGGCCGCTGCGACCCCAGCCGAAAGCCAGGAAAGGTTTCTCAACGCGGAAAAGGGAGGTGCAAAAAGCTGTCGCGGAGGCTAGATAGCTGAGCAAAGACGGGGCCTCACCGGGAATTGAGCCCGGGACCTCTCGCACCCGAAGCGAGAATCATACCACTAGACCACGAGGCCACTCCAAACAGACAAACGCACTTACAATTTCACAAATGCCCTACACACAAACCAACCAGCGATACACACGCATCACCACATTCACAGACAACACCGCTCTCTTTACTATCGCTTCTTACCTTCCAGTACCTACCACCATCAGCACTCACACCACCAGCGATGACCAACCATGACCAACTACTACCGTCTTCTTCGCTGCGGTCACGACGCTGTGGTTCGGGCTAAGGCGTAGCCACGGGTCCGCGAGACAGTGGCGTGCCGTGTAAACTTCTCAAGCTCTTGTCAAGGTCAGACTTGGACCACTACAGACCCGTTCTGGCTTACTAAATATGGTATATCCTCGACGTAAACAATCCTTTTGTGTACCATGCCGCGGTCAATCCGTATCAAGACACAAGGAAGGCCGCTGCGACCCCAGCCGAAAGCCAGGAAAGGTCCCGCAGTGCGGAAAAGGGAGGTGCAAAAAGCTGTCGCGGAGGCTAGATAGCTGAGCAAAGACGAGGCCTCACCGGGAATCGAGCCCGGGACCTCTCGCACCCGAAGCGAGAATCATACCACTAGACCACGAGGCCACTCCAAACAGACAAACGCGCTTACAATTTCACAAATGCCCGGCGCACAAACCAACCAGCGATACACACGCATCACCACATTCACAGACAACACCGCTCTCTTTACTATCGCTTCTTACCTTCCAGTGCCTACCACCATCAGCACTCACACCACCAGCGATGACCAACCATGACAAACTACATCCGTCTTCTTCGCTGCGGTCACGACGCTGTGGTTCGGGCTAAGGCGTAGCCACGGGTCCGCGAGACAGTGGCGTGCCGTGTAAACTTCTCAAGCGCTTGTCAAGGTCAGACTTGGACCACTACAGACCCGTTCTGGCTTACTAAATATGGTATATCCTCGACTTAAACAATCCTTTTGTGTACCATGGCCGCGGTCAATCCGTATCAAGACACAAGGAAGGCCGCTGCGACCCCAGCCGAAAGCCAGGAAAGGTCCCACAGTGCGGAAAAGGGAGGTGCAAAAAGCTGTCGCGGAGGCTAGATAGCTGAGCAAAGACGGGGCCTCACCGGGAATCGAACCCGGGACCTCTCGCACCCGAAGCGAGAATCATACCACTAGACCACGAGGCCACTCCAAACAGACAAACGCACTTACAATTTCACAAATGCCCGGCGCACAAACCAACCAGCGATACACACGCATCACCACATTCACAGACAACACCGCTCTCTTTACTATCGCTTCTTACCTTCCAGTGCCTACCACCATCAGCACTCACACCACCAGCGATGACCAACTACTACCGTCTTCGTCGCTGCGGTCACGACGTTGTGGCTCAGGCTAAGGCGTAGCCACGGATTCGCGAGACAGTGGCGTGCCGTGTAAACTTCTCAAGCGCTTGTCAGGGTCAGACTTGGACCACTTCAGACCCGTTCTGGCTTACTAAATATGGTATATCCTCGACGAACACAATCCTTTTGTGTACCATGCCGCGGCAAATCCGTATCAGCACACAAGGAAGGTCGCTGCGACCCCAGCCGAAAGCCAGGAAAGGTCCCGCAGGGGGAAAAGGGAGGTGCAAAAAGCTGTCGCGGGAGGGCTAGAATAGCTGAGCACAGAGGGGGCCCTCAGCGGGGAATCAGAACCCGGGGTCCTCTCGCCCCCGAATCGAGAATCATTCGCTCTAGACTCCGAGGCCACTCCAACGCGACTACAGCGCTTACAAATTTCACACACGCACTACACACAGAGCAACCAGCGATACACACGCATCACCACATTCACAGACAACACCGCTCTCTTTACTATCGCTTCATACCTTCCAGTGCCTAGCACCATCAGCACTCACACCACCAGCGATGACCAACCATGACCAACTACTACCGCTTTCTTCGCTGCGGTCACGACGTTGTGGCTCAGGCTAAGGCGTAGCCACGGATTCGCGAGACGGTGGCGTGCCGTGTAAACTTCTCAAGCGCTTGTCAAGGTCAGACTTGGACCACTACAGACCCGTTCTGGCTTACTAAATATGGTATATTCTCGACGTAAACAATCCTTTTGTGTACCATGCCGCGGTCAATCCGTATCAGGACACAAGGAAGGTCGCTGCGACCCCAGCCGAAAGCCAGAAAAGGTCCCGCAGTGCGGAAAAGGGAGGTGCAAAAAGCTGTCGCGGAGGCTAGATAGCTGAGCAAAGACGGGGCCTCACCGGGAATATAACCCGGGACCTCTCGCACCCGAAGCGAGAATCATACCACTAGACCACGAGGCCACTCCAAACAGACAAACGCGCTTACAATTTCACAAATGCCCGGCACACAAACCAACCAGCGATACACACGCATCACCACATTCACAGACAACACCGCTCTCTTTACTATCGCTTCTTACCTTCCAGTGCCTACCACCATCAGCACTCACACCACCAGCGATGACCAACCATGACCAACTACTACCGTCTTCTTCGCTGCGGTCACGACGTTGTGGCTCAGGCTAAGGCGTAGCCACGGATTCGCGAGACAGTGGCGTGCCGTGTAAACTTCTCAAGCGCTTGTCAAGGTCAGACTTGGACCACTACAGACCCGTTCTGGCTTACTAAATATGGTATATCCTCGACGTAAACAATCCTTTTGTGTACCATGCCGCGGTCAATCCGTATCAGGACACAAGGAAGGCCGCTGCGACCCCAGCCGAAAGCCAGGAAAGGTCCCGCAGTGCGGAACAGGGAGGTGCAAAAAGCTGTCGCGGAGGCTAGATAGCTGAGCAAAGACGGGGCCTCACCGGGAATATAACCCGGGACCTCTCGCACCCGAAGCGAGAATCATACCACTAGACCACGAGGCCACTCCAAACAGACAAGCGCGCTTACAATTTCACAAATGCCCTACACACAAACCAACCAGCGATACACACGCATCACCACATTCACAGACAACACCGCTCTCTTTACTATCGCTTCTTACCTTCCAGTGCCTACCACCATCAGCACTCACACCACCAGCGATGACCAACCATGACCAACTACTACCGTCTTCTTCGCTGCGGTCACGACGCTGTGGTTCGGGCTAAGGCGTAGCCACGGGTCCGCGAGACAGTGGCGTGCCGTGTAAACTTCTCAAGCTCTTGTCAAGGTCAGACTTGGACCACTACAGACCCGTTCTGGCTTACTAAATATGGTATATTCTCGACGTAAACAATCCTTTTGTGTACCATGCCGCGGTCAATCCGTATCAGGACAAAGGAAGGTCGCTGCGACCCCAGCCGAAAGCCAGGAAAGGTCCCGCAGTGCGGAAAAAGGAGGTGCAAAAAGCTGTCGCGGAGGCTAGATAGCTGAGCAAAGACGGGGCCTCACCGGGAATCGAACCCGGGACCTCTCGCACCCGAAGCGACTAGACCACGAGGCCACTCCAAACAGACAAACGCGCTTACAATTTCACAAACGCCCTACACACATACCAACCAGCGATACACACGCATCACCACATTCACAGACAACACCGCTCTCTTTACTATCGCCTCTTACCTTCCAATGCCTACCACCATCAGCACTCACACCACCAGCGATGACCAACCATGACCAACTACTACCGTCTTCTTCGCTGCGGTCACGACAAGGTGGTTCGGGCTAAGGCGTAGCCACGGGTCCGCGAGACAGTGGCGTGCCGTGTAAACTTCTTAAGCGCTTGTCAAGGTCAGACTTGGACCACTACAGACCCGTTCTGGCTTACTAAATATGGTATATCCTCGACGTAAACATCCTTTTGTGTACCATGCCGCGGTCAATCCGTATCAGGACACAAGGAAGGCCGCTGCGACCCCAGCCGAAAGCCAGGAAAGGTCCCGCAGTGCGGAAAAGGGAGGTGCAAAAAGCTGTCGCGGAGGCTAGATAGCTGAGCAAAGACGGGGCCTCACCGGGAATCGAACCCGGGACCTCTCGCAACCGAAGCGACTAGACCACGAGGCCACTCCAAACAGACAAACGCGCTTACAAATTTCACAAATGCCCGGCACACAAACCAACCAGCGATACACACGCATCACCACATTCACAGACAACACCGCTCTCTTAACTATCGCTTCTTACCTTCCAGTGCTACCACCATCAGCACTCACACCACCAGCGATGACCAACCATGACAAACTACATCCGTCTTCTTCGCTGCGGTCACGACGCTGTGGTTCGGGCTAAGGCGTAGCCACGGGTCCGCGAGACAGTGGCGTGCCGTGTAAACTTCTCAAGCTCTTGTCAAGGTCAGACTTGGACCACTACAGACCCGTTCTGGCTTACTAAATACGGCATATCCTCGACTTAAACATCCTTTTGTGTACCACGCCGCGGTCAATCCGTATCAAGACACAAGGAAGGCCGCTGCGACCCCAGCCGAAAGCCAGGAAAGGTTCCTCAGTGCGGAAAAGGGAGGTGCCAAAAGCTGTCGCGGAGGCTAGATAGCTGAGCAAAGACGGCGCCTCACCGGGAATATAACCCGGGACCTCTCGCACCCGAAGCGACTAGACCACGAGGCCACTCCAAACAGACAAACGCGCTTACAATTTCACAAATGCCCTACACACAAACCAACCAGCGATACACACGCATCACCACATTCACAGACAACACCGCTCTCTTTACTATCGCTTCTTACCTTCCAGTGCCTACCACCATCAGCACTCACACCACCAGCGATCACCAACCATGACCAACTACTACCGTCTTCTTCGCTGCGGTCACGACGCTGTGATTCGGGCTAAGGCGTAGCCACGGGTCCGCGAGACAGTGGCGTGCCGTGTAAACTTCTCAAGCTCTTGTCAAGGTCAGACTTGGACCATTTTCAGACCCGTCCTGGCTTACTAAATATGGTATATCCTCGACGTAAACAATCCTTTTGTGTACCATGCCGCGGTCAATCCGTATCAGGACACAAGGAAGGTCGCTGCGACCCCAGCCGAAAGCCAGGAAAGGTCCCGCAGTGCGGAAAAGGGAGGTGCAAAAAGCTGTCGCGGAGGCTAGATAGCTGAGCAAAGACGGCGCCTCACCGGGAATCGAACCCGGGACCTCTCGCACCCGAAGCGACTAGACCACGAGGCCACTCCAAACAGACAAACGCGCTTACAATTTCACAAATGCCCTACACACAAACCAACCAGCGATACACACGCATCACCACATTCACAGACAACACCGCTCTCTTTACTATCGCTTCTTACCTTCCAGTGCCTACCACCATCAGCACTCACACCACCAGCGATGACCAACCATGACCAACTACTACCGTCTTCTTCGCTGCGGTCACGACGCTGTGGTTCGGGCTAAGGCGTAGCCACGGGTCCGCGAGACAGTGGCGTGCCGTGTAAACTTCTCAAGCTTTTGTCAAGGTCAGACTTGGACCACTTCAGACCCGTCCTGGCTTACTAAATATGGTATATCCTCGACTTAAACAATCCTTTTGTGTACCACGCCGCGGTCAATCAGTATCAAGACACAAGGAAGGCAGCTGCGACCCCAGCCGAAAGCCAGTAAAGGTTCCTCAACGCGGAAAAGGGAGGTGCAAAAAGCTGTCGCGGAGGCTAGATAGCTGAGCAAAGACGGGGCCTCACCGGGAATCGAACCCGGGACCTCTCGCACCCGAAGCGAGAATCATACCACTAGACCACGAGGCCACTCCAAACAGACAAACGCGCTTACAACTTCACAAACGCCCTACTCACAAACCAACCAGCGATACACACGCATCACCACATTCACAGACAACACCGCTCTCTTTACTATCGCCTCTTACCTTCCAGTGCCTACCACCATCAGCACTCACACCACCAGCGATGACCAACCATGACCAACTACTACCGTTTTCTTCGCTGCGGTCACGACGTTGTGGCTCGGGCTAAGGCGTAGCCACGGATTCGCGAGACAGTGGCGTGCCGTGTAAACTTCTCAAGCTTTTGTCAAGGTCAGACTTGGACCACTTCAGACCCGTCCTGGCCTACTAAATATGGTATATCCTCGACTTAAACAATCCTTTTGTGTACCACGCCGCGGTCAATCCGTATCAAGACACAAGGAAGGCCGCTGCGACCCCAGCCGAAAGCCAGGAAAGGTTCCTTAACGCGGAAAAGGGAGGTGCAAAAAGCTGTCGCGGACTGAGCAAAGACGGGGCCTCACCGGGAATCGAACCCGGGACCTCTCGCACCCGAAGCGAGAATCATACCACTAGACCACGAGGCCACTCCAAACAGACAAACGCGCTTACAATTTCACAAACGCCCTACACACAAACCAACCAGCGATACACACGCATCACCACATTCACAGACAACACCGCTCTCTTTACTATCGCCTCTTACCTTCCAGTGCCTACCACCATCAGCACTCACACCACCAGCGATGACCAACCATGACCAACTACTACCGTTTTCTTCGCTGCGGTCACGACGTTGTGGCTCGGGCTAAGGCGTAGCCACGGATTCGCGAGACAGTGGCGTGCCGTGTAAACTTCTCAAGCTTTTGTCAAGGTCAGACTTGGACCACTTCAGACCCGTCCTGGCTTACTAAATATGGTATATCCTCGACTTAAACAATCCTTTTGTGTACCACGCCGCGGTCAATCCGTATCAAGACACAAGGAAGGCCGCTGCGACCCCAGCCGAAAGCCAGGAAAGGTTCCTTAACGCGGAAAAGGGAGGTGCAAAAAGCTGTCGCGGAGGCTAGATAGCTGAGCAAAGACGGGGCCTCACCGGGAATCGAACCCGGGACCTCTCGCACCCGAAGCGAGAATCATACCACTAGACCACGAGGCCACTCCAAACAGACAAACGCGCTTACAATTTCACAAACGCCCTACACACAAACCAACCAGCGATACACACGCATCACCACATTCACAGACAACACCGCTCTCTTTACTATCGCCTCTTACCTTCCAGTGCCTACCACCATCAGCACTCACACCACCAGCGATGACCAACCATGACCAACTACTACCGTTTTCTTCGCTGCGGTCACGACGTTGTGGCTCGGGCTAAGGCGTAGCCACGGATTCGCGAGACAGTGGCGTGCCGTGTAAACTTCTCAAGCTTTTGTCAAGGTCAGACTTGGACCACTTCAGACCCGTCCTGGCTTACTAAATATGGTCTGTCCTCGACTTAAACAATTCTTTGTGTACCATGCCGCGGTCAGTCCGTATCAGGACACAAAGAGCGCCGCTGTGACCCCAGCCGAAAGCCAGGAAAGGTTCCTCAGTGCGGAAAAGGGAGGTGCAAAAAGCTGTCGCGGAGGCTAGATAGCTGAGCAAAGACGGGGCCTCACCTGGAATCGAACCCGGGACCTCTCGCACCCGAAGCGAGAATCATACCACTAGACCACGAGGCCACTCCAAACAGACAAACGCGCTTACAACTTCACAAACGCCCTACTCACAAACCAACCAGCGATACACACGCATCACCACATTCACAGACAACACCGCTCTCTTTACTATCGCCTCTTACCTTCCAGTGCCTACCACCATCAGCACTCACACCACCAGCGATGACCAACCATGACCAACTACTACCGTTTTCTTCGCTGCGGTCACGACGTTGTGGCTCGGGCTAAGGCGTAGCCACGGATTCGCGAGACAGTGGCGTGCCGTGTAAACTTCTCAAGCTTTTGTCAAGGTCAGACTTGGACCACTTCAGACCCGTCCTGGCTTACTAAATATGGTATATCCTCGACTTAAACAATCCTTTTGTGTACCACGCCGCGGTCAATCCGTATCAAGACACAAGGAAGGCCGCTGCGACCCCAGCCGAAAGCCAGGAAAGGTTCCTCAACGCGGAAAAGGGAGGTGCAAAAAGCTGTCGCGGAGGCTAGATAGCTGAGCAAAGACGGGGCCTCACCGGGAATCGAACCCGGGACCTCTCGCACCCGAAGCGAGAATCATACCACTAGACCACGAGGCCACTCCAAACAGACAAACGCGCTTACTATTTCACAAACGCCCTACACACAAACCAACCAGCGATACACACGCATCACCACATTCACAGACAACACCGCTCTCTTTACTATCGCCTCTTACCTTCCAGTGCCTACCACCATCAGCACTCACACCACCAGCGATGACCAACCATGACCAACTACTACCGTTTTCTTCGCTGCGGTCACGACGTAGGGGCTCGTGCTAAGGACGTAGCCACGGAATTCGCGAGACAGTGGCGTGCCGTGTAAACTTCTCAAGCTTTTGTCAAGGTCAGATTTGGACCACTTCAGACCCGTCCTGGCTTACTAAATATGGTATATCCTCGACTTAAACAATCCTTTTGTGTACCACGCCGCGGTCAATCCGTATCAAGACACAAGGAAGGCCGCTGCGACCCCAGCCGAAAGCCAGGAAAGGTTCCTCAGTGCGGAAAAGGGAGGTGCAAAAAGCTGTCGCGGAGGCTAGATAGCTGAGCAAAGACGGGGCCTCACCGGGAATCGAGCCCGGGACCTCTCGCACCCGAAGCGAGAATCATACCACTAGACCACGAGGCCACTCCAAACAGACAAACGCGCTTACAATTTCACAAACGCCCTACACACAAACCAACCAGCGATACACACGCATCACCACATTCACAGACAACACCGCTCTCAATACTATCGCCTCTTACCTTCCAGTGCCTACCACCATCAGCACTCACACCACCAGCGATGACCAACCATGACCAACTACTACCGTTTTCTTCGCTGCGGTCACGACGTTGTGGCTCGGGCTAAGGCGTAGCCACGGATTCGCGAGACAGTGGCGTGCCGTGTAAACTTCTCAAGCTTTTGTCAAGGTCAGACTTGGACCACTTCAGACCCGTCCTGGCTTACTAAATATGGTATATCCTCGACTTAAACAATCCTTTTGTGTACCACGCCGCGGTCAATCCGTATCAAGACACAAGGAAGGCCGCTGCGACCCCAGCCGAAAGCCAGGAAAGGTTCCTCAACGCGGAAAAGGGAGGTGCAAAAAGCTGTCGCGGAGGCTAGATAGCTGAGCAAAGACGGGGCCTCACCGGGAATCGAACCCGGGACCTCTCGCACCCGAAGCGAGAATCATACCACTAGACCACGAGGCCACTCCAAACAAACAAACGCGCTTACAATTTCACAAACGCCCTACACACAAACCAACCAGCGATACACACGCATCACCACATTCACAGACAACACCGCTCTCTTTGCTATCGCCTCTTACCTTCCAGTGCCTACCACCATCAGCACTCACACCACCAGCGATGACCAACCATGACCAACTACTACCGTTTTCTTCGCTGCGGTCACGACGTTGTGGCTCAGGCTAAGGCGTCGCCACGGATTCTCGAGACAGTGGCGTGCCGTGTAAACTTCTCAAGCTTTTGTCAAGGTCAGACTTGGACCACTTCAGACCCGTCCTGGCTTACTAAATATGGTATATCCTCGACTTAAACAATCCTTTTGTGTACCACGCCGCGGTCATCGTATCAAGACACAAGGAAGGCCGCTGCGACCCCAGCGAAGCCAGGAAGTTTCTCTCACCCCGAAAAAGAAAAAGCAAAGATTCCAAAAGAGGCTGTCGCGGAAGGCTAGATAGCTGAGCAAAGACGGGGCCTCACCGGGAATCGAACCCGGGACCTCTCGCACCCGAAGCGAGAATCATACCACTAGACCACGAGGCCACTCCAAACAGACAAACGCGCTTACAATTTCACAAACGCCCTACACACAAACCAACCAGCGATACACACGCATCACCACATTCACAGACAACACCGCTCTCTTTACTATCGCCTCTTACCTTCCAGTGCCTACCACCATCAGCACTCACACCACCAGCGATGACCAACCATGACCAACTACTACCGTTTTCTTCGCTGCGGTCACGACGTTGTGGCTCGGGCTAAGGCGTAGCCACGGATTCGCGAGACAGTGGCGTGCCGTGTAAACTTCTCAAGCTTTTGTCAAGGTCAGACTTGGACCACTTCAGACCCGTCCTGGCTTACTAAATATGGTCTGTCCTCGACTTAAACAATCCTTTTGTGTACCACGCCGCGGTCAATCCGTATCAAGACACAAGGAAGGCCGCTGCGACCCCAGCCGAAAGCCAGGAAAGGTCCCTCAACGCGGAAAAGGGAGGTGCAAAAAGCTGTCGCAGAGGCTAGATAGCTGAGCAAAGACGGGGCCTCACCGGGAATCGAACCCGGGACCTCTCGCACCCGAAGCGAGAATCATACCACTAGACCACGAGGCCACTCCAAACAGACAAACGCGCTTACAATTTCACAAACGCCCTACACACAAACCAACCAGCGATACACACGCATCACCACATTCACAGACAACACCGCTCTCTTTACTATCGCCTCTTACCTTCCAGTGCCTACCACCATCAGCACTCACACCACCAGCGATGACCAACCATGACCAACTACTACCGTTTTCTTCGCTGCGGTCACGACGTTGTGGCTCGGGCTAAGGCGTAGCCACGGATTCGCGAGACAGTGGCGTGCCGTGTAAACTTCTCAAGCTTTTGTCAAGGTCAGACTTGGACCACTTCAGACCCGTCCTGGCTTACTAAATATGGTATATCCTCGACTTAAACAATCCTTTTGTGTACCACGCCGCGGTCAATCCGTATCAAGACACAAGGAAGGCCGCTGCGACCCCAGCCGAAAGCCAGGAAAGGTTCCTCAACGCGGAAAAGGGAGGTGCAAAAAGCTGTCGCGGAGGCTAGATAGCTGAGCAAAGACGGGGCCTCACCGGGAATCGAACCCGGGACCTCTCGCACCCGAAACTAAGAGCATACCACTTGACCACGAGGCCACTCCAAACAGACAAACGCGCTTACAATTTCACAAACGCCCTACACACAAACCAACCAGCGATACACACGCATCACCACATTCACAGACAACACCGCTCTCTTTACTATCGCCTCTTACCTTCCAGTGCCTACCACCATCAGCACTCACACCACCAGCGATGACCAACCATGACCAACTACTACCGTTTTCTTCGCTGCGGTCACGACGTTGTGGCTCAGGCTAAGGCGTAGCCACGGATTCGCGAGACAGTGGCGTGCCGTGTAACCTTCTCAAGCTTTTGTCAAGGTCAGACTTGGACCACTTCAGACCCGTCCTGGCTTACTAAATATGGTATATCCTCGACTTAAACAATCCTTTTGTGTACCACGCCGCGGTCAATCCGTATCAAGACACAAGGAAGGCCGCTGCGACCCCAGCCGAAAGCCAGGAAAGGTTCCTCAACGCGGAAAAGGGAGGTGCAAAAAGCTGTCGCGGAGGCTAGATAGCTGAGCAAAGACGGGGCCTCACCGGGAATCGAACCCGGGACCTCTCGCACCCGAAGCGAGAATCATACCACTAGACCACGAGGCCACTCCAAACAGACAAACGCGCTTACAATTTCACAAGCGCCCTACACACAAACCAACCAGCGATACACACGCATCACCACATTCACAGACAACACCGCTCTCTTTACTATCGCCTCTTACCTTCCCAGTGTCTACCACCATCAGCACACCCGATGACCAGCGATGACAAACAATGACCAACTTACTATCGGTTTTCTTCGCTGGAGATCAGACGTTTATGGCTCACGAGTAAAGACATAAGCCACGAGATTCACGATACAGCGGCCGTGCCGTGTAAACTTCTCAAGCCTTTGGTCAAGGTCAGACTTGGACCACTTCAGACCCGTCCTAGCCTACTAAATATGGTATTATCCTCGACTTAAACATTCCTTTTGTTGTACCACGCCGCGGTCAATCCGTATCAAAGACACAAGGAAGGCCGCTGCGACCCCAGCCGAAAGCCAGGAAAGGGTCCTTAACGCGGAAAAGGGAGGTGCAAAAAGCTGTCGCGGAGGCTAGATAGCTGAGCAAAGACGGGGCCTCACCGGGAATCGAACCCGGGACCTCTCGCACCCGAAGCGAGAATCATACCACTAGACCACGAGGCCACTCCAAACAGACAAACGCGCTTACAATTTCACGAACGCCCTACACACAAACCAACCAGCGATACACACGCATCACCACATTCACAGACAACACCGCTCTCTTTACTATCGCCTCTTACCTTCCAGTGCCTACCACCATCAGCACTCACACCACCAGCGATGACCAACCATGACCAACTACTACCGTTTTCTTCGCTGCGGTCACGACGTTGTGGCTCGGGCTAAGGCGTAGCCACGGATTCGCGAGACAGTGGCGTGCCGTGTAAACTTCTCAAGCTTTTGTCAAGGTCAGACTTGGACCACTTCAGACCCGTCCTGGCTTACTAAATATGGTATATCCTCGACTTAAACAATCCTTTTGTGTACCACGCCGCGGTCAATCCGTATCAAGACACAAGGAAGGCCGCTGCGACCCCAGCCGAAAGCCAGGAAAGGTTCCTTAACGCGGAAAAGGGAGGTGCAAAAAGCTGTCGCGGAGGCTAGATAGCTGAGCAAAGACGGGGCCTCACCGGGAATCGAACCCGGGACCTCTCGCACCCGAAGCGAGAATCATACCACTAGACCACGAGGCCACTCCAAACAGACAAACGCGCTTACAATTTCACAAACGCCCTACACACAAACCAACCAGCGATACACACGCATCACCACATTCACAGACAACACCGCTCTCTTTACTATCGCCTCTTACCTTCCAGTGCCTACCACCATCAGCACTCACACCACCAGCGATGACCAACCATGACCAACTACTACCGTCTTCTTCGCTGCGGTCACGACGTTGTGGCTCAGGCTAAGGCGTAGCCACGGATTCGCGAGACAGTGGCGTGCCGTGTAAACTTCTCAAGCGCTTGTCAAGGTCAGACTTGGACCACTTCAGACCCGTTCTGGCTTACTAAATATGGTATATCCTCGACGTAAACAATCCTTTTGTGTACCATGCCGCGGTCAATCCGTATCAAGACACAAGGAAGGCCGCTGCGACCCCAGCCGAAAGCCAGGAAAGGTTCCTTTAACGCGGAAAAGGGAGGTGCAAAAGCTGTCGCGGAGGCTAGATAGCTGAGCAAGACGGGGCCTCACCGGGGAATCGAACCCGGGACCTCTCGCACCCGAAGCGAGAAATTCTTACTACTAGAATCACGCAGGGCCACTCCTAACAGACCAACGCGCTTACAATTTTCACAAATGTCCTCTACACACCAACCAACCAGCGATTACACACGCCATTCACCACATTTCACAGACCAACCGCTCTCTTTACTCATCGCTTTCTTACTTCCAGTGCCTACCACCATCAGCACCCACACCACCAGCGATGACCAACCATGACAAACTACTACCGTCTTCTTCGCTGCGGTCACGACGTTGTGGCTCGGGCTAAGGCGTAGCCACGGATTCGCGAGACAGTGGCGTGCCGTGTAAACTTCTCAAGCTTTTGTCAAGGTCAGACTTGGACCACTTCAGACCCGTCCTGGCTTACTAAATATGGTATATCCTCGACTTAAACAATCCTTTTGTGTACCACGCCGCGGTCAATCCGTATCAAGACACAAGGAAGGCCGCTGCGACCCCAGCCGAAAGCCAGGAAAGGTTCCTCAACGCGGAAAAGGGAGGTGCAAAAAGCTGTCGCGGAGACTAGATAGCTGAGCAAAGACGGGGCCTCACCGGGAATTGAACCCGGGACCTCTCGCACCCGAAGCGAGAATCATACCACTAGACCACGAGGCCACTCCAAACAGACAAACGCGCTTACAATTTCACAAACGCCCTACACACAAACCAACCAGCGATACACACGCATCACCACATTCACAGACAACACCGCTCTCTTTACTATCGCCTCTTACCTTCCAGTGCCTACCACCATCAGCACTCACACCACCAGCGATGACCAACCATGACCAACTACTACCGTTTTCTTCGCTGCGGTCACGACGTTGTGGCTCGGGCTAAGGCGTAGCCACGGATTCGCGAGACAGTGGCGTGCCGTGTAAACTTCTCAAGCTTTTGTCAAGGTCAGACTTGGACCACTTCAGACCCGTCCTGGCTTACTAAATATGGTATATCCTCGACTTAAACAATCCTTTTGTGTACCACGCCGCGGTCAATTCCTATCAAGACACAAGGAAGGCCGCTGCGACCCCAGCCGAAAGCCAGGAAAGGTTCCTCAACGCGGAAAAGGGAGGTGCAAAAAGCTGTCGCGGAGGCTAGATAGCTGAGCAAAGACGGGGCCTCACCGGGAATCGAACCCGGGATCTCTCGCACCCGAAGCGAGAATCATACCACTAGACCACGAGGCCTTCTCCAAACAGACAAACGCGCTTACAATTTCACAAACGCCCTACACACAAACCAACCAGCGATACACACGCATCACCACATTCACAGACAACACCGCTCTCTTTACTATCGCCTCTTACCTTCCAGTGCCTACCACCATCAGCACTCACACCACCAGCGATGACCAACCATGACCAACTACTACCGTTTCCTTCGCTGCGGTCACGACGTTGTGGCTCGGGCTAAGGCGTAGCCACGGATTCGCGAGACAGTGGCGTGCCGTGTAAACTTCTCAAGCTTTTGTCAAGGTCAGACTTGGACCACTTCAGACCAGTCCTGGCTTACTAAATATGGTATATCCTCGACTTAAACAATCCTTTTGTGTACCACGCCGGCGGTCAAATCCGTATCAAGACACAAGGAAGGCCGCTGCGACCCCAGTCCGAAAGCCCAGAAAAGGTTTCTTCAACGCGGAAAAGGAGAGATGCAAAAGCTGTCGCAGGAGGCTAGATAAGCTGAGCAAAGAACGGGCCTCACGTGGAATCGAACCCGGAACCTCTCGCACCGCGAAGCGAGGAATCATACCACGAGACCACGAGGCCACTCCAAACAGACAAACGCGCTTACAATTTCACAAACGCCCTACACACAAACCAACCAGCGATACACACGCATCACCACATTCACAGACAACACCGCTCTCTTTACTATCGCCTCTTACCTTCCAGTGCCTACCACCATCAGCACTCACACCACCAGCGATGACCAACCATGACCAACTACTACCGTTTTCTTCGCTGCGGTCACGACGTTGTGGCTCGGGCTAAGGCGTAGCCACGGATTCGCGAGACAGTGGCGTGCCGTGTAAACTTCTCAAGTCTTTTGTCAAGGTCAGACTTGGACCACTTCAGACCCGTCCTGGCTTACCAAATATGGTATATCCTCGACTTAAACAATCCTTTTGTGTACCACGCCGCGGTCAATCCGTATCAAGACACAAGGAAGGCCGCTGCGACCCCAGCCGAAAGCCAGGAAAGGTTCCTCAGTGCGGAAAAGGGAGGTGCAAAAAGCTGTCGCGGAGGCTAGATAGCTGAGCAAAGACGGGGCCTCACCGGGAATAGAACCCGGGACCTCTCGCACCCGAAGCGAGAATCATACCACTAGACCACGAGGCCACTCCAAACAGACAAACGCGCTTACAATTTCACAAACGCCCTACACACAAACCAACCAGCGATACACACGCATCACCACATTCACAGACAACACCGCTCTCTTTACTATCGCCTCTTACCTTCCAGTGCCTACCACCATCAGCACTCACACCACCAGCGATGACCAACCATGACCAACTACTACCGTTTTCTTCGCTGCGGTCACGACGTTGTGGCTCAGGCTAAGGCGTAGCCACGGATTCGCGAGACAGTGGCGTGCCGTGTAAACTTCTCAAGCTTTTGTCAAGGTCAGACTTGGACCACTTCAGACCCGTCCTGGCTTACTAAATATGGCATATCCTCGACATAAACAATCCTTTTGTGTACCACGCCGCGGTCAATCCGTATCAAGACACAAGGAAGGCCGCTGCGACCCCAGCCGAAAGCCAGGAAAGGTTCCTCAACGCGGAAAAGGGAGGTGCAAAAAGCTGTCGCGGAGGCTAGATAGCTGAGCAAAGACGGGGCCTCACCGGGAATCGAACCCGGGACCTCTCGCACCCGAAGCGAGAATCATACCACTAGACCACGAGGCCACTCCAAACAGACAAACGCGCTTACAATTTCACAAACGCCCTACACACAAACCAACCAGCGATACACACGCATCACCACATTCACAGACAACACCGCTCTCTTTACTATCGCCTCTTACCTTCCAGTGCCTACCACCATCAGCACTCACACCACCAGCGATGACCAACCCATGACCAACTACTACCGTTTTCTTCGCTGCGGTCACGACGTTGTGGCTCAGGCCTAAGGCGTAGCCACGGATTCGCGAGACAGTGGCGTGCCGTGGTAAACTTCTCAGGCTTTTGTCAAAGGTCAGACTTGGACCACTTCAGACCCGTCCTGGCCTTACTAAATATGGGTATATCCTCGACATTAAACAATCCTTTTGTGTACCACGCCGCGGTCAATCCGTATCAAGACACAAGGAAGGCCGCTGCAACCCCAGCCGAAAGCCAGGAAAGGTTCCTCAACGCGGAAAAGGGAGGTGCAAAAAGCTGTCGCGGAGGCTAGATAGCTGAGCAAAGACGGGGCCTCACCGGGAATCGAACCCGGGACCTCTCGCACCCGAAGCGAGAATCATACCACTAGACCACGAGGCCACTCCAAACAGACAAACGCGCTTACAATTTCACAAACGCCCTACACACAAACCAACCAGCGATACACACGCATCACCACATTCACAGACAACACCGCTCTCTTTACTATCGCCTCTTACCTTCCAGTGCCTACCACCATCAGCACTCACACCACCAGCGATGACCAACCATGACCAACTACTACCGTTTTCTTCGCTGCGGTCACGACGTTGTGGCTCGGGCTAAGGCGTAGCCACGGATTCGCGAGACAGTGGCGTGCCGTGTAAACTTCTCAAGCTTTTGTCAAGGTCAGACTTGGACCACTTCAGACCCGTCCTGGCTTACTAAATATGGTATATCCTCGACTTAAACAATCCTTTTGTGTACCACGCCGCGGTCAATCCGTATCAAGACACAAGGAAGGCCGCTGCGACCCCAGCCGAAAGCCAGGAAAGGTTCCTCAACGCGGAAAAGGGAGGTGCAAAAAGCTGTCGCGGAGGCTAGATAGCTGAGCAAAGACGGGGCCTCACCGGGAATCGAACCCGGGACCTCTCGCACCCGAAGCGAGAATCATACCACTAGACCACGAGGCCACTCCAAACAGACAAACGCGCTTACAATTTCACAAATGCCCTACACACAAACCAACCAGCGATACACACGCATCACCACATTCACAGACAACACCGCTCTCTTTACTATCGCCTCTTACCTTCCAGTGCCTACCACCATCAGCACTCACACCACCAGCGATGACCAACCATGACAAACTACTACCGTCTTCTTCGCTGCGGTCACGACGTTGTGGCTCGGGCTAAGGCGTAGCCACGGATTCGCGAGACAGTGGCGTGCCGTGTAAACTTCTCAAGCTTTTGTCAAGGTCAGACTTGGACCACTTCAGACCCGTCCTGGCTTACTAAATATGGTATATCCTCGACTTAAACAATCCTTTTGTGTACCATGCCGCGGTCAATCCGTATCAGGACACAAGAAAGGTCGCTGCGACCCCAGCCGAAAGCCAGGAAAGGTTCCTCAACGCGGAAAAGGGAGGTGCAAAAAGCTGTCGCGGAGGCTAGATAGCTGAGCAAAGACGGGGCCTCACCGGGAATCGAACCCGGGACCTCTCGCACCCGAAGCGAGAATCATACCACTAGACCACGAGGCCACTCCAAACAGACAAACGCGCTTACAATTTCACAAACGCCCTACACACAAACCAACCAGCGATACACACGCATCACCACATTCACAGACAACACCGCTCTCTTTACTATCGCCTCTTACCTTCCAGTGCCTACCACCATCAGCACTCACACCACCAGCGATGACCAACCATGACCAACTACTACCGTTTTCTTCGCTGCGGTCACGACGTTGTGGCTCAGGCTAAGGCGTAGCCACGGATTCGCGAGACAGTGGCGTGCCGTGTAAACTTCCCAAGCTTTTGTCAAGGTCAGACTTGGACCACTTCAGACCCGTCCTGGCTTACTAAATATGGTATATCCTCGACTTAAACAATCCTTTTGTGTACCACGCCGCGGTCAATCCGTATCAAGACACAAGGAAGGCCGCTGCGACCCCAGCCGAAAGCCAGGAAAGGTTCCTCAGTGCGGAAAAGGGAGGTGCAAAAAGCTGTCGCGGAGGCTAGATAGCTGAGCAAAGACGGGGCCTCACCGGGAATCGAACCCGGGACCTCTCGCACCCGAAGCGAGAATCATACCACTAGACCACGAGGCCACTCCAAACAGACAAACGCGCTTACAATTTCACAAACGCCCTACACACAAACCAACCAGCGATACACACGCATCACCACATTCACAGACAACACCGCTCTCTTTACTATCGCCTCTTACCTTCCAGTGCCTACCACCATCAGCACTCACACCACCAGCGATGACCAACCATGACCAACTACTACCGTTTTCTTCGCTGCGGTCACGACGTTGTGGCTCGGGCTAAGGCGTAGCCACGGATTCGCGAGACAGTGGCGTGCCGTGTAAACTTCTCAAGCTTTTGTCAAGGTCAGACGTGGACCACTTCAGACCCGTCCTGGCTTACTAAATATGGTATATCCTCGACTTAAACAATCCTTTTGTGTACCACGCCGCGGTCAATCCGTATCAAGACACAAGGAAGGCCGCTGCGACCCCAGCCGAAAGCCAGGAAAGGTTCCTCAACGCGGAAAAGGGAGGTGCAAAAAGCTGTCGCGGAGGCTAGATAGCTGAGCAAAGACGGGGCCTCACCGGGAATCGAACCCGGGACCTCTCGCACCCGAAGCGAGAATCATACCACTAGACCACGAGGCCACTCCAAACAGACAAAGACGCTTACAATTTCACAAACGCCCTACACACAAACCAACCAGCGATACACACGCATCACCACATTCACAGACAACACCGCTCTCTTTACTATCGCCTCTTACCTTCCAGTGCCTACCACCATCAGCACTCACACCACCAGCGATGACCAACCATGACCAACTACTACCGTTTTCTTCGCTGCGGTCACGACGTTGTGGCTCAGGCTAAGGCGTAGCCACGGATTCGCGAGACAGTGGCGTGCCGTGTAAACTTCTCAAGCTTTTGTCAAGGTCAGACTTGGACCACTTCAGACCCGTCCTGGCTTACTAAATATGGTATATCCTCGACTTAAACAATCCTTTTGTGTACCACGCCGCGGTCAATCCGTATCAAGACACAAGGAAGGCCGCTGCGACCCCAGCCGAAAGCCAGGAAAGGTTCCTCAACGCGGAAAAGGGAGGTGCAAAAAGCTGTCGCGGAGGCTAGATAGCTGAGCAAAGACGGGGCCTCACCGGGAATCGAACCCGGGACCTCTCGCACCCGAAGCGAGAATCATACCACTAGACCACGAGGCCACTCCAAACAGACAAACGCGCTTACAATTTCACAAACGCCCTACACACAAACCAACCAGCGATACACACGCATCACCACATTCACAGACAACACCGCTCTCTTTACTATCGCCTCTTACCTTCCAGTGCCTACCACCATCAGCACTCACACCACCAGCGATGACCAACCATGACCAACTACTACCGTTTTCTTCGCTGCGGTCACGACGTTGTGGCTCGGGCTAAGGCGTAGCCACGGATTCGCGAGACAGTGGCGTGCCGTGTAAGCTTCTCAAGCTTTTGTCAAGGTCAGACTTGGACCACTTCAGACCCGTCCTGGCTTACTAAATATGGTATATCCTCGACTTAAACAATCCTTTTGTGTACCACGCCGCGGTCAATCCGTATCAAGACACAAGGAAGGCCGCTGCGACCCCAGCCGAAAGCCAGGAAAGGTTCCTCAGTGCGGAAAAGGGAGGTGCAAAAAGCTGTCGCGGAGGCTAGATAGCTGAGCAAAGACGGGGCCTCACCGGGAATAGAACCCGGGACCTCTCGCACCCGAAGCGAGAATCATACCACTAGACCACGAGGCCACTCCAAACAGACAAACGCGCTTACAATTTCACAAACGCCCTACTCACAAACCAACCAGCGATACACACGCATCACCACATTCACAGACAACACCGCTCTCTTTACTATCGCCTCTTACCTTCCAGTGCCTACCACCATCAGCACTCACACCACCAGCGATGACCAACCATGACCAACTACTACCGTTTTCTTCGCTGCGGTCACGACGTTGTGGCTCAGGCTAAGGCGTAGCCACGGATTCGCGAGACAGTGGCGTGCCGTGTAAACTTCTCAAGCTTTTGTCAAGGTCAGACTTGGACCACTTCAGACCCGTCCTGGCTTACTAAATATGGTATATCCTCGACTTAAACAATCCTTTTGTGTACCACGCCGCGGTCAATCCGTATCAAGACACAAGGAAGGCCGCTGCGACCCCAGCCGAAAGCCAGGAAAGGTTCCTCAACGCGGAAAAGGGAGGTGCAAAAAGCTGTCGCGGAGGCTAGATAGCTGAGCAAAGACGGGGCCTCACCGGGAATAGAACCCGGGACCTCTCGCACCCGAAGCGAGAATCATACCACTAGACCACGAGGCCACTCCAAACAGACAAACGCGCTTACAATTTCACAAACGCCCTACTCACAAACCAACCAGCGATACACACGCATCACCACATTCACAGACAACACCGCTCTCTTTACTATCGCCTCTTACCTTCCAGTGCCTACCACCAGCAGCACTCACACCACCAGCGATGACCAACCATGACCAACTACTACCGTTTTCTTCGCTGCGGTCACGACGTTGTGGCTCGGGCTAAGGCGTAGCCACGGATTCGCGAGACAGTGGCGTGCCGTGTAAACTTCTCAAGCTTTTGTCAAGGTCAGACTTGGACCACTTCAGACCCGTCCTCGTTACTAAATATGGTATATCCTCGACTTAAACAATCCTTTTGTGTACCACGCCGCGGTCAATCCGTATCAAGACACAAGGAAGGCCGCTGCGACCCCAGCCGAAAGCCAGGAAAGGTTCCTCAGTGCGGAAAAGGGAGGTGCAAAAAGCTGTCGCGGAGGCTAGATAGCTGAGCAAAGACGGGGCCTCACCGGGAATCGAACCCGGGACCTCTCGCACCCGAAGCGAGAATCATACCACTAGACCACGAGGCCACTCCAAACAGACAAACGCGCTTACAATTTCACAAACGCCCTACACACAAACCAACCAGCGATACACACGCATCACCACATTCACAGACAACACCGCTCTCTTTACTATCGCCTCTTACCTTCCAGTGCCTACCACCATCAGCACTCACACCACCAGCGATGACCAACCATGACCAACTACTACCGTCTTCTTCGCTGCGGTCACGACGTTGTGGCTCAGGCTAAGGCGTAGCCACGGATTCGCGAGACAGTGGCGTGCCGTGTAAACTTCTCAAGCTTTTGTCAAGGTCAGACTTGGACCACTTCAGACCCGTCCTGGCTTACTAAATATGGTATATCCTCGACTTAAACAATCCTTTTGTGTACCACGCCGCGGTCAATCCGTATCAAGACACAAGGAAGGCCGCTGCGACCCCAGCCGAAAGCCAGGAAAGGTTCCTCAGTGCGGAAAAGGGAGGTGCAAAAAGCTGTCGCGGAGGCTAGATAGCTGAGCAGAGACGGGGCCTCACCGGGAATCGAACCCGGGACCTCTCGCACCCGAAGCGAGAATCATACCACTAGACCACGAGGCCACTCCAAACAGACAAACGCGCTTACAATTTCACAAACGCCCTACACACAAACCAACCAGCGATACACACGCATCACCACATTCACAGACAACACCGCTCTCTTTACTATCGCCTCTTACCTTCCAGTGCCTACCACCATCAGCACTCACACCACCAGCGATGACCAACCATGACCAACTACTACCGTTTTCTTCGCTGCGGTCACGACGTTGTGGCTCAGGCTAAGGCGTCGCCACGGATTCGCGAGACAGTGGCGTGCCGTGTAGACTTCTCAAGCTTTTGTCAAGGTCAGACTTGGACCACTTCAGACCCGTCCTGGCTTACTAAATATGGTATATCCTCGACTTAAACAATCCTTTTGTGTACCACGCCGCGGTCAATCCGTATCAAGACACAAGGAAGGCCGCTGCGACCCCAGCCGAAAGCCAGGAAAGGTTCCTCAACGCGGAAAAGGGAGGTGCAAAAAGCTGTCGCGGAGGCTAGATAGCTGAGCAAAGACGGGGCCTCACCGGGAATCGAACCCGGGACCTCTCGCACCCGAAGCGAGAATCATACCACTAGACCACGAGGCCACTCCAAACAGACAAACGCGCTTACAATTTCACAAACGCCCTACACACAAACCAACCAGCGATACACACGCATCACCACATTCACAGACAACACCGCTCTCTTTACTATCGCCTCTTACCTTCCAGTGCCTACCACCATCAGCACTCACACCACCAGCGATGACCAACCATGACCAACTACTACCGTTTTCTTCGCTGCGGTCACGACGTTGTGGCTCAGGCTAAGGCGTAGCCACGGGATTCGCGAGACAGTGGCGTGCCGTGTAGACTTCTCAAGCTTTTGTCAAGGTCAGACTTGGACCACTTCAGACCCGTCCTGGCTTACTAAATAATGGTATATCCTTCGACTTCAACAATCCTTTTTGTGTTAACACGTCGCGCGTCATATCGCTATCTCAGACACACAGAAGAGTCGCTGCGACCCCAGCCGAAATCAGAAAGGTTCCTCAACGCGGAAAAGGGAGTGCAAAAAGCTGTCGCGGAGGCTAGATAGCTGAGGAAAGACGGGGCCTCACCGGGAATATAACCCGGGACCTCTCGCACCCGAAGCGAGAATCATACCACTAGACCACGAGGCCACTCCAAACCAGACAAACGCGCTTACAATTTCACAAACGCCCTACACACAAACCCAACCAGCGATACACACGCATCACCACATTCACAGACAACACCGCTCTCTTTACTATCGCCTCTTACCTTCCAGTGCCTACCACCAGCAGCACTCACACCACCAGCGATGACCAACCATGACCAACTACTACCGTTTTCTTCGCTGCGGTCACGACGTTGTGGCTCGGGCTAAGGCGTAGCCACGGATTCGCGAGACAGTGGCGTGCCGTGTAAACTTCTCAAGCTTTTGTCAAGGTCAGACTTGGACCACTTCAGACCCGTCCTCGTTACTAAATATGGTATATCCTCGACTTAAACAATCCTTTTGTGTACCACGCCGCGGTCAATCCGTATCAAGACACAAGGAAGGCCGCTGCGACCCCAGCCGAAAGCCAGGAAAGGTTCCTCAGTGCGGAAAAGGGAGGTGCAAAAAGCTGTCGCGGAGGCTAGATAGCTGAGCAAAGACGGGGCCTCACCGGGAATCGAACCCGGGACCTCTCGCACCCGAAGCGAGAATCATACCACTAGACCACGAGGCCACTCCAAACAGACAAACGCGCTTACAATTTCACAAACGCCCTACACACAAACCAAACAGCGATACACACGCATCACCACATTCACAGACAACACCGCTCTCTTTACTATCGCCTCTTACCTTCCAGTGCCTACCACCATCAGCACTCACACCACCAGCGATGACCAACCATGACCAACTACTACCGTTTTCTTCGCTGCGGTCACGACGTTGTGGCTCGGGCTAAGGCGTAGCCACGGATTCGCGAGACAGTGGCGTGCCGTGTAAACTTCTCAAGCTTTTGTCAAGGTCAGACTTGGACCACTTCAGACCCGTCCTGGCTTACTAAATATGGTATATCCTCGACTTAAACAATCCTTTTGTGTACCACGCCGCGGTCAATCCGTATCAAGACACAAGGAAGGCCGCTGCGACCCCAGCCGAAAGCCAGGAAAGGTTCCTCAGTGCGGAAAAGGGAGGTGCAAAAAGCTGTCGCGGAGGCTAGATAGCTGAGCAAAGACGGGGCCTCACCGGGAATAGAACCCGGGACCTCTCGCACCCGAAGCGAGAATCATACCACTAGACCACGAGGCCACTCCAAACAGACAAACGCGCTTACAATTTCACAAACGCCCTACACACAAACCAACCAGCGATACACACGCATCACCACATTCACAGACAACACCGCTCTCTTTACTATCGCCTCTTACCTTCCAGTGCCTACCACCATCAGCACTCACACCACCAGCGATGACCAACCATGACCAACTACTACCGTTTTCTTCGCTGCGGTCACGACGTTGTGGCTCGGGCTAAGGCGTAGCCACGGATTCGCGAGACAGTGGCGTGCCGTGTAAACTTCTCAAGCTTTTGTCAAGGTCAGACTTGGACCACTTCAGACCCGTCCTGGCTTACTAAATATGGTATATCCTCGACTTAAACAATCCTTTTGTGTACCACGCCGCGGTCAATCCGTATCAAGACACAAGGAAGGCCGCTGCGACCCCAGCCGAAAGCCAGGAAAGGTTCCTCAACGCGGAAAAGGGAGGTGCAAAAAGCTGTCGCGGAGGCTAGATAGCTGAGCAAAGACGGGGCCTCACCAAGAATCGAACCCGGGACCTCTCGCACCCGAAGCGAGAATCATACCACTAGACCACGAGGCCACTCCAAACAGACAAACGCGCTTACAATTTCACAAACGCCCTACTCACAAACCAACCAGCGATACACACGCATCACCACATTCACAGACAACACCGCTCTCTTTACTATCGCCTCTTACCTTCCAGTGCCTACCACCATCAGCACTCACACCACCAGCGATGACCAACCATGACCAACTACTACCGTTTTCTTCGCTGCGGTCACGACGTTGTGGCTCGGGCTAAGGCGTAGCCACGGATTCGCGAGACAGTGGCGTGCCGTGTAAACTTCTCAAGCTTTTGTCAAGGTCAGACTTGGACCACTTCAGACCCGTCCTGGCTTACTAAATATGGTATATCCTCGACTTAAACAATCCTTTTGTGTACCACGCCGCGGTCAATCCGTATCAAGGCACAAGGAAGGCCGCTGCGACCCCAGCCGAAAGCCAGGAAAGGTTCCTCAACGCGGAAAAGGGAGGTGCAAAAAGCTGTCGCGGAGGCTAGATAGCTGAGCAAAGACGGGGCCTCACCAAGAATCGAACCCGGGACCTCTCGCACCCGAAGCGAGAATCATACCACTAGACCACGAGGCCACTCCAAACAGACAAACGCGCTTACTATTTCACAAACGCCCTACACACAAACCAACCAGCGATACACACGCATCACCACATTCACAGACAACACCGCTCTCTTTACTATCGCTTCTTACCTTCCAATGCCTACCACCATCAGCACTCACACCACCAGCGATGACCAACCATGACCAACTACTACCGTTTTCTTCGCTGCGGTCACGACGTTGTGGCTCAGGCTAAGGCGTCGCCACGGATTCGCGAGACAGTGGCGTGCCGTGTAAACTTCTCAAGCTTTTGTCAAGGTCAGACTTGGACCACTTCAGACCCGTCCTGGCTTACTAAATATGGTATATCCTCGACTTAAACAATCCTTTTGTGTACCACGCCGCGGTCAATCCGTATCAAGACACAAGGAAGGCCGCTGCGACCCCAGCCGAAAGCCAGTAAAGGTTCCTCAGCGCGGAAAAGGGAGGTGCAAAAAGCTGTCGCGGAGGCTAGATAGCTGAGCAAAGACGGGGCCTCACCGGGAATCGAACCCGGGACCTCTCGCACCCGAAGCGAGAATCATACCACTAGACCACGAGGCCACTCCAAACAGACAAACGCGCTTACAATTTCACAAACGCCCTACACACAAACCAACCAGCGATACACACGCATCACCACATTCACAGACAACACCGCTCTCTTTACTATCGCCTCTTACCTTCCAGTGCCTACCACCATCAGCACTCACACCACCAGCGATGACCAACCATGACCAACTACTACCGTTTTCTTCGCTGCGGTCACGACGTTGTGGCTCGGGCTAAGGCGTAGCCACGGATTCGCGAGACAGTGGCGTGCCGTGTAAACTTCTCAAGCTTTTGTCAAGGTCAGACTTGGACCACTTCAGACCCGTCCTGGCTTACTAAATATGGTATATCCTCGACTTAAACAATCCTTTTGTGTACCACGCCGCGGTCAATCCGTATCAAGACACAAGGAAGGCCGCTGCGACCCCAGCCGAAAGCCAGGAAAGGTTCCTCAACGCGGAAAAGGGAGGTGCAAAAAGCTGTCGCGGAGGCTAGATAGCTGAGCAAAGACGGGGCCTCACCGGGAATCGAACCCGGGACCTCTCGCACCCGAAGCGAGAATCATACCACTAGACCACGAGGCCACTCCAAACAGACAAACGCGCTTACAATTTCACAAACGCCCTACACACAAACCAACCAGCGATACACACGCATCACCACATTCACAGACAACACCGCTCTCTTTACTATCGCCTCTTACCTTCCAGTGCCTACCACCATCAGCACTCACACCACCAGCGATGACCAACCATGACCAACTACTACCGTTTTCTTCGCTGCGGTCACGACGTTGTGGCTCGGGCTAAGGCGTAGCCACGGATTCGCGAGACAGTGGCGTGCCGTGTAAACTTCTCAAGCTTTTGTCAAGGTCAGACTTGGACCACTTCAGACCCGTCCTGGCTTACTAAATATGGTATATCCTCGACTTAAACAATCCTTTTGTGTACCACGCCGCGGTCAATCCGTATCAAGACACAAGGAAGGCCGCTGCGACCCCAGCCGAAAGCCAGGAAAGGTTCCTCAGTGCGGAAAAGGGAGGTGCAAAAAGCTGTCGCGGAGGCTAGATAGCTGAGCAAAGACGGGGCCTCACCGGGAATCGAACCCGGGACCTCTCGCACCCGAAGCGAGAATCATACCACTAGACCACGAGGCCACTCCAAACAGACAAACGCGCTTACAATTTCAAAAACGCCCTACACACAAACCAACCAGCGATACACACGCATCACCACATTCACAGACAACACCGCTCTCTTTACTATCGCCTCTTACCTTCCAGTGCCTACCACCATCAGCACTCACACCACCAGCGATGACCAACCATGACAAACTACTACCGTTTCCTTCGCTGCGGTCACGACGTTGTGGTTTGGGCTAAAGCGTAGCCACGGGTCCGCGAGACAGTGGCGTGCCGTGTAAACTTCTCAAGCTCTTGTCAAGGTCAGACTTGGACCACTACAGACCCGTTCTGGCTTACTTCTCCGGTCCGGAAAAGAATTACCAGTAGGGTTATCTAAAATAACCTCGTGGGATTTTTATTGGATGAAAATATTGTTGGTCGCGGTGGTTGACACGTGCTAAACTGGAGCAGTACAGCTCTTAAAAGAAGCCAGAAAGAAGCAAGACAAGTTTTAATGGGGCGAACACCGGGAACCATCGATATTCCTGAAGCAACCCGCCAGGCGATCGCACTATTTCTGGCTGAGCGCTCTAGTAACGGCCGACTTAAGCGTGGTGCGGTCTCTGCTGCAACAGCCAGGCTAAAATGCTGTCGCCAGCAAGCGCTGAAGATTTTCAAGCAGAAGCTGCTTGGCCTTTCAACGCCGCGGAGGGGACGCCCGCCCGCACAAGCCATGACGGCCCTCGTTGCTGAGCGTGTTGCCCGTGTGTCGGCGACACCGCTGCGGCGACGGCAGACACTACGAGCTCTGTCACATGCTGCTAATATTCCGAAGACCACGCTCCTCCGTTATATCAGCAAAAACAATGTGAAGCGAGTTACTGTGCGCGTAAGGCCAACGCTTTCAGAAGTGCACAAGCAGACGCGCTTGATGTTCGCCTTGGCGCACGTCGAGTGACCTATTGGTAAGGATGTTTTATTAGCACATCACATTTTGAAAACGTATTAATTGATTTATTATTTTTTTTGTAGGTGGAAGATTGCATCGAGTTCATCACATGTATGACGGTTCATATAGATGAAAAGTGGTTTAATATGTATAAGGCTTCAAGCACATTCTACTTAACCGCAAACGAAGCAGCTCCCTACACGTCGTCGCCCAACAAAAGGTACATCGGCAAGGTCATGTTCTTAGCAGCAGTAGCCCGGCCCCGCTACGACAGGCAGCGCAAGAGCGAATTCAGCGGCAAAATCGGGATGTGGCTAATAGTTGAGCAGACAGTAGCTCTGCGCTCGTCCGTCAATCGACCGAAGGGTGCAATCGTCACGAAGTGCGTTAATATGACTCAAAAAGTGTATATCAAGATGCTTAAGGAGTGTGTGTTTCCAGCAATTCGTGCTAAATGGCCAGGTATCATACGTATTCTATTATTTTACTAATGATTTGTATTTAATACTCACAATTCGTTATATTAGGTGGAAAACGGCGAGTGATTTATGTGCAACAAGACAACGCTGGCCCCCACGTAGTCGAAAATGACCCTGAAATAGTGGCGGCGGGCATTAAGGACGGATGGACACTCAAGATGAAGTGTCAGCCGCCACGCTCGCCCGATATGAACGTTTTCGACCTGGGTTTCTTCAATTCGATTCAATCGCTACAGTACCAAGAAGAAACATATACCATAGACGAGCTTATTACGGCGGTGGCCCGAGCTTTCAAGAAAACAACACCCAAGACGCTTGATCACTGCTCCCTTACCCTTCGAAACGTGCTGGAGACAGTGATCAAGCACCGTAGGCTCAATGACTACAAATTGTCGCATTACCGGAGGCGGAGAGGACTACTAGCTCATGCTTCACCAACATCACTGACATGTGATACTTCGATAGTTGAAAGTGGTATTCACCGTCTCTTGTGTGGTGTGATTCAGTTTTTTTAATTTATAATGTAGCCATCTTTAATTCTTAACCTTAATTTGAAGCACCCTTGGATTGGCTAAAAACGTCATCGAACACTGATTTGATATATATCAATATAACCAGCAAAAAAACTCGTTTTAGTACTTGAGTATTTCTTCGGTTTGGAGCCGTATTTGAATCAGCTGAGAGCATGCACAGGACTCCAGATTTATGTAGTTTACGGCACTGTCTTTACATTCCCATATTTCGACAAAACAAACCCAAAGCGAAAAAAACCTTGACAGGCTCCAGACTACTCAACATTCCTAGGTTGGTATTTAGTCAGTGGAAGCTGTTATTAGCTTAAAAAAATACCGCAGCAAAGTCAACATCATAAGCTATCAAGTGGTGGTGTCGGTTTGGTTGTATCACCTCTAGTTTTAAGATATTGGCCGAAACGAGTTGTGTTAATTCTTTATTGGACCAGATAAGTACTAAATATGGTATATCCTCGACTTAAACAATCCTTTTGTGTACCACGCCGCGGTCAATCCGTATCAAGACACAAGGAAGGCCGCTGCAACCCCAGCCGAAAGCCAGGAAAGGTTCCTCAGTGCGGAAAAGGGAGGTGCAAAAAGCTGTCGCGGAGGCTAGATAGCTGAGCAAAGACGGGGCCTCACCGGGAATCGAACCCGGGACCTCTCGCACCCGAAACGAGAATCATACCACTAGACCACGAGGCCACTCCAAACAGACAAACGCGCTTACAATTTCACAAACGCCCTACACACAAACCAACCAGCGATACACACGCATCACCACATTCACAGACAACACCGCTCTCTTTACTATCGCCTCTTACCTTCCAGTGCCTACCACCATCAGCACTCACACCACCAGCGATGACCAACCATGACCAACTACTACCGTTTTCTTCGCTGCGGTCACGACGTTGTGGCTCAGGCTAAGGCGTAGCCACGGATTCGCGAGACAGTGGCGTGCCGTGTAAACTTCTCAAGCTTTTGTCAAGGTCAGACTTGGACCACTTCAGACCCGTCCTGGCTTACTAAATATGGTATATCCTCGACTTAAACAATCCTTTTGTGTACCACGCCGCGGTCAATCCGTATCAAGACACAAGGAAGGCCGCTGCGACCCCAGCCGAAAGCCAGGAAAGGTTCCTTAACGCGGAAAAGGGAGGTGCAAAAAGCTGTCGCGGAGGCTAGATAGCTGAGCAAAGACGGGGCCTCACCGGGAATCGAACCCGGGACCTCTCGCACCCGAAGCGAGAATCATACCACTAGACCACGAGGCCACTCCAAACAGACAAACGCGCTTACTATTTCACAAACGCCCTACACACAAACCAACCAGCGATACACACGCATCACCACATTCACAGACAACACCGCTCTCTTTACTATCGCCTCTTACCTTCCAGTGCCTACCACCATCAGCACTCACACCACCAGCGATGACCAACCATGACCAACTACTACCGTTTTCTTCGCTGCGGTCACGACGTTGTGGCTCGGGCTAAGGCGTAGCCACGGATTCGCGAGACAGTGGCGTGCCGTGTAAACTTCTCAAGCTTTTGTCAAGGTCAGACTTGGACCACTTCAGACCCGTCCTGGCCTACTAAATATGGTATATCCTCGACTTAAACAATCCTTTTGTGTACCACGCCGCGGTCAATCCGTATCAAGACACAAGGAAGGCCGCTGCGACCCCAGCCGAAAGCCAGGAAAGGTTCCTCAACGCGGAAAAGGGAGGTGCAAAAAGCTGTTGCGGAGGCTAGATAGCTGAGCAAAGACGGGGCCTCACCGGGAATCTGAACCCGGGACCTCTCGCACCCGAAGCGAGAATCATACCACTAGACCACGAGGCCACTCCAAACAGACAAACGCGCTTACAATTTCACAAACGCCCTACACACAAACCAACCAGCGATACACACGCATCACCACATTCACAGACAACACCGCTCTCTTTACTATCGCCTCTTACCTTCCAGTGCCTACCACCATCAGCACTCACACCACCAGCGATGACCAACCATGACAAACTACTACCGTCTTCTTCGCTGCGGTCACGACGTTGTGGCTCGGGCTAAGGCGTAGCCACGGATTCGCGAGACAGTGGCGTGCCGTGTAAACTTCTCAAGCTTTTGTCAAGGTCAGACTTGGACCACTTCAGACCCGTCCTGGCTTACTAAATATGGTATATCCTCGACTTAAACAATCCTTTTGTGTACCACGCCGCGGTCAATCCGTATCAAGACACAAGGAAGGCCGCTGCGACCCCAGCCGAAAGCCAGGAAAGGTTCCTCAACGCGGAAAAGGGAGGTGCAAAAAGCTGTCGCGGAGGCTAGATAGCTGAGCAAAGACGGGGCCTCACCGGGAATCGAACCCGGGACCTCTCGCACCCGAAGCGAGAATCATACCACTAGACCACGAGGCCACTCCAAACAGACAAACGCGCTTACAATTTCACAAACGCCCTACACAAAAACCAACCAGCGATACACACGCATCACCACATTCACAGACAACACCGCTCTCTTTACTATCGCCTCTTACCTTCCAGTGCCTACCACCATCAGCACTCACACCACCAGCGATGACCAACCATGACCAACTACTACCGTTTTCTTCGCTGCGGTCACGACGTTGTGGCTCGGGCTAAGGCGTAGCCACGGATTCGCGAGACAGTGGCGTGCCGTGTAAACTTCTCAAGCTTTTGTCAAGGTCAGACTTGGACCACTTCAGACCCGTCCTGGCCTACTAAATATGGTATATCCTCGACTTAAACAATCCTTTTGTGTACCACGCCGCGGTCAATCCGTATCAAGACACAAGGAAGGCCGCTGCGACCCCAGCCGAAAGCCAGGAAAGGTTCCTTAACGCGGAAAAGGGAGGTGCAAAAAGCTGTCGCGGAGGCTAGATAGCTGAGCAAAGACGGGGCCTCACCGGGAATCGAACCCGGGACCTCTCGCACCCGAAGCGAGAATCATACCACTAGACCACGAGGCCACTCCAAACAGACAAACGCGCTTACAATTTCACAAACGCCCTACACACAAACCAACCAGCGATACACACGCATCACCACATTCACAGACAACACCGCTCTCTTTACTATCGCCTCTTACCTTCCAGTGCCTACCACCATCAGCACTCACACCACCAGCGATGACCAACCATGACCAACTACTACCGTTTTCTTCGCTGCGGTCACGACGTTGTGGCTCGGGCTAAGGCGTAGCCACGGATTCGCGAGACAGTGGCGTGCCGTGTAAACTTCTCAAGCTTTTGTCAAGGTCAGACTTGGACCACTTCAGACCCGTCCTGGCTTACTAAATATGGTATATCCTCGACTTAAACAATCCTTTTGTGTACCACGCCGCGGTCAATCCGTATCAAGACACAAGGAAGGCCGCTGCAACCCCAGCCGAAAGCCAGGAAAGGTTCCTCAACGCGGAAAAGGGAGGTGCAAAAAGCTGTCGCGGAGGCTAGATAGCTGAGCAAAGACGGGGCCTCACCGGGAATCGAACCCGGGACCTCTCGCACCCGAAGCGAGAATCATACCACTAGACCACGAGGCCACTCCAAACAGACAAACGCGCTTACAATTTCACAAACGCCCTACACACAAACCAACCAGCGATACACACGCATCACCACATTCACAGACAACACCGCTCTCTTTACTATCGCCTCTTACCTTCCAGTGCCTACCACCATCAGCACTCACACCACCAGCGATGACCAACCATGACCAACTACTACCGTTTTCTTCGCTGCGGTCACGACGTTGTGGCTCAGGCTAAGGCGTCGCCACGGATTCGCGAGACAGTGGCGTGCCGTGTAAACTTCTCAAGCTTTTGTCAAGGTCAGACTTGGACCACTTCAGACCCGTCCTGGCTTACTAAATATGGTATATCCTCGACTTAAACAATCCTTTTGTGTACCACGCCGCGGTCAATCCGTATCAAGACACAAGGAAGGCCGCTGCGACCCCAGCCGAAAGCCAGGAAAGGTTCCTCAACGCGAAAAAGGGAGGTGCAAAAAGCTGTCGCGGAGGCTAGATAGCTGAGCAGAGACGGGGCCTCACCGGGAATCGAACCCGGGACCTCTCGCACCCGAAGCGAGAATCATACCACTAGACCACGAGGCCACTCCAAACAGACAAACGCGCTTACAATTTCACAAACGCCCTACACACAAACCAACCAGCGATACACACGCATCACCACATTCACAGACAACACCGCTCTCTTTACTATCGCCTCTTACCTTCCAGTGCCTACCACCATCAGCACTCACACCACCAGCGATGACCAACCATGACAAACTACTACCGTCTTCTTCGCTGCGGTCACGACGTTGTGGCTCGGGCTAAGGCGTAGCCACGGATTCGCGAGACAGTGGCGTGCCGTGTAAACTTCTCAAGCTTTTGTCAAGGTCAGACTTGGACCACTACAGACCCGTTTTGGCTTACTAAATATGGTATATCCTCGACTTAAATAATCCTTTTGTGTACCACGCCGCGGTCAATCCGTATCAGGACACAAGGAAGGTCGCTGCGACCCCAGCCGAAAGCCAGGAAAGGTTCCTCAACGCGGAAAAGGGAGGTGCAAAAAGCTGTCGCGGAGGCTAGATAGCTGAGCAAAGACGGGGCCTCACCGGGAATTGAACCCAGGACCTCTCGCACCCGAAGCGAGAATCATACCACTAGACAACGAGGCCACTCCAAACAGACAAACGCGCTTACAATTTCACAAACGCCCTACACACAAACCAACCAGCGATACACACGCATCACCACATTCACAGACAACACCGCTCTCTTTACTATCGCTTCTTACCTTCCAATGCCTACCACCATCAGCACTCACACCACCAGCGATGACCAACCATGACAAACTACTACCGTCTTCTTCGCTGCGGTCACGACGTTGTGGCTCGGGCTAAGGCGTAGCCACGGATTCGCGAGACAGTGGCGTTCCGTGTAAACTTCTCAAGCTTTTGTCAAGGTCAGACTTGGACCACTTCAGACCCGTCCTGGCTTACTAAATATGGTATATCCTCGACTTAAACAATCCTTTTGTGTACCACGCCGCGGTCAATCCGTATCAAGACACAAGGAAGGCCGCTGCGACCCCAGCCGAAAGCCAGGAAAGGTTCCTCAGTGCGGAAAAGGAAATGCAAAAAGCTATCGCGGAGGCTAGATAGCTGAGCAAAGACGGGGCCTCACCGGGAATCGAACCCGGGACCTCTCGCACCCGAAGCGAGAATCATACCACTAGACCACGAGGCCACTCCAAACAGACAAACGCGCTTACAATTTCACAAGCGCCCTACACACAAACCAACCAGCGATACACACGCATCACCACATTCACAGACAACACCGCTCTCTTTACTATCGCCTCTTACCTTCCAGTGCCTACCACCATCAGCACTCACACCACCAGCGATGACCAACCATGACCAACTACTACCGTTTTCTTCGCTGCGGTCACGACGTTGTGGCTCGGGCTAAGGCGTAGCCACGGATTCGCGAGACAGTGGCGTGCCGTGTAGACTTCTCAAGCTTTTGTCAAGGTCAGACTTGGACCACTTCAGACCCGTCCTGGCTTACTAAATATGGTATATCCTCGACTTAAACAATCCTTTTGTGTACCACGCCGCGGTCAATCCGTATCAAGACACAAGGAAGGCCGCTGCGACCCCAGCCGAAAGCCAGGAAAGGTTCCTCAACGCGGAAAAGGGAGGTGCAAAAAGCTGTCGCGGAGGCTAGATAGCTGAGCAAAGACTGGGCCTCACCGGGAATTGAACCCGGGACCTCTCGCACCCGAAGCGAGAATCATACCACTAGACCACGAGGCCACTCCAAACAGACAAACGCGCTTACAATTTCACAAACGCCCTACACACAAACCAACCAGCGATACACACGCATCACCACATTCACAGACAACACCGCTCTCTTTACTATCGCCTCTTACCTTCCAGTGCCTACCACCATCAGCACTCACACCACCAGCGATGACCAACCATGACCAACTACTACCGTTTTCTTCGCTGCGGTCACGACGTTGTGGCTCGGGCTAAGGCGTAGCCACGGATTCGCGAGACAGTGGCGTGCCGTGTAAACTTCTCAAGCTTTTGTCAAGGTCAGACTTGGACCACTTCAGACCCGTCCTGGCTTACTAAATATGGTATATCCTCGACTTAAACAATCCTTTTGTGTACCACGCCGCGGTCAATCCGTATCAAGACACAAGGAAGGCCGCTGCGACCCCAGCCGAAAGCCAGGAAAGGTTCCTCAACGCGGAAAAGGGAGGTGCAAAAAGCTGTCGCGGAGGCTAGATAGCTGAGCAAAGACGGGGCCTCACCGGGAATCGAACCCGGGACCTCTCGCACCCGAAGCGAGAATCATACCACTAGACCACGAGGCCACTCCAAACAGACAAACGCGCTTACAATTTCACAAACGCCCTACACACAAACCAACCAGCGATACACACGCATCACCACATTCACAGACAACACCGCTCTCTTTACTATCGCCTCTTACCTTCCAGTGCCTACCACCATCAGCACTCACACCACCAGCGATGACCAACCATGACCAACTACTATCGTTTTCTTCGCTGCGGTCACGACGTTGTGGCTCAGGCTAAGGCGTAGCCACGGATTCGCGAGACAGTGGCGTGCCGTGTAAACTTCTCAAGCTTTTGTCAAGGTCAGACTTGGACCACTTCAGACCCGTCCTGGCTTACTAAATATGGTATATCCTCGACTTAAACAATCCTTTTGTGTACCACGCCGCGGTCAATCCGTATCAAGACACAAGGAAGGCCGCTGCGACCCCAGCCGAAAGCCAGGAAAGGTTCCTCAGTGCGGAAAAGGGAGGTGCAAAAAGCTGTCGCGGAGGCTAGATAGCTGAGCAAAGACGGGGCCTCACCGGGAATCGAACCCGGGACCTCTCGCACCCGAAGCGAGAATCATACCACTAGACCACGAGGCCACTCCAAACAGACAAACGCGCTTACAATTTCACAAATGCCCTACACACAAACCAACCAGCGATACACACGCATCACCACATTCACAGACAACACCGCTCTCTTTACTATCGCTTCTTACCTTCCAATGCCTACCACCATCAGCACTCACACCACCAGCGATGACCAACCATGACAAACTACTACCGT
The DNA here is from genome assembly GCF_000142945.1 of Phytophthora infestans T30-4. Classification (NCBI taxonomy): domain Eukaryota; phylum Oomycota; class Peronosporomycetes; order Peronosporales; family Peronosporaceae; genus Phytophthora; species Phytophthora infestans. The sequence goes on along the minus strand of NW_003303731.1, from coordinate 1,466,745 downwards.
TTTCTTCGCTGCGGTCACGACGCTGTGGTTCGGGCTAAGGCGTAGCCACGGGTCCGCGAGACAGTGGCGTGCCGTGTAAACTTCTCAAGCTCTTGTCAAGGTCAGACTTGGACCACTACAGACCCGTTCTGGCTTACTAAATATGGTATATTCTCGACGTAAACAATCCTTTTGTGTACCATGCCGCGGTCAATCCGTATCAAGACACAAGGAAGGCCGCTGCGACCCCAGCCGAAAGCCAGGAAAGGTTCCTCAACGCGGAAAAGGAAGGTGCAAAAAGCTGTCGCGGAGGCTAGATAGCTGAGCAAAGACGGGGCCTCACCGGGAATCGAACCCGGGACCTCTCGCACCCGAAGCGACTAGACCACGAGGCCACTCCAAGCAGACAAACGCGCTCACAATTTCACAAATGCCCTACACACAAACCAACCAGCGATACACACGCATCACCACATTCACAGACAACACCGCTCTCTTTACTATCGCCTCTTACCTTCCAATGCCTACCACCATCAGCACTCACACCACCAGCGATGACCAACCATGACCAACTACTACCGTTTTCTTCGCTGCGGTCACGACGTTGTGGTTCGGGCTAAGGCGTAGCCACGGGTCCGTGAGACAGTGGCGTGCCGTGTAAACCTCTCAAGCTCTTGTCAAGGTCAGACTTGGACCACTACAGACCCGTTCTGGCTTACTAAATATAATATATCCTCGACGTAAACAATCCTTTTGTGTACCATGCCGCGGTCAATCCGTATCAAGACACAAGGAAGGCCGCTGCGACCCCAGCCGAAAGCCAGGAAAGGTTCCTCAATGCGGAAAAGGGAGGTGCAAAAAGCTGTCGCGAAGCCTAGATAGCTGAGCAAAAGACGGGGCCTCACCGGGAATCGAACCCGGGACTCTCTCGCACCCGAAGCGACTAGACCACGAGGCCACTCCAAACAGACAAACGCGCTTACAATTTCACAAACGCCCTACACACATACCAACCAGCGATACACACGCATCACCACATTCACAGACAACACCGCTCTCTTTACTATCGCCTCTTACCTTCCAATGCCTACCACCATCAGCACTCACACCACCAGCGATGACCAAACCATGACAAACTACTACCGTTTTTTTTTGCTGCGGTCACGACGTTGTGGCTCGGGCTAAGGCGTAGCCACGGATTCGCGAGACAGTGGCGTGCCGTGTAAACTTCTCACGCTGTTGTCAAGGTCAGACTTGGACCACTTCAGACCCGTCCTGGCTTACTAAATATGGCATATCCTCGACTTAAACAATCCTTTTGTGTAGCACGCCGCGGTCAATCCGTATCAAGACACAAGGAAGGCCGCTGCGACCCCAGCCGAAAGCCAGGAAAGGTTCCTCAACGCGGAAAAGAGAGGTGCAAAAAGCTGTCGCGGAGGCTAGATAGCTGAGCAAAGACGGGGCCTCACCGGGAATCGAACCCGGGACCTCTCGCACCCGAAGCGAGAATCATACCACTAGACCACGAGGCCACTCCAAACAGACAAACGCGCTTACAATTTCACAAACGCCCTACACACAAACCAACCAGCGATACACACGCATCACCACATTCACAGACAACACCGCTCTCTTTACTATCGCCTCTTACCTTCCAGTGCCTACCACCATCAGCACCCACACCACCAGCGATGACCAACCATGACAAACTACTACCGTCTTCTTCGCTGCGGTCACGACGTTGTGGCTCGGGCTAAGGCGTAGCCACGGATTCGCGAGACAGTGGCGTGCCGTGTAAACTTCTCAAGCTTTTGTCAAGGTCAGACTTGGACCACTTCAGACCCGTCCTGGCTTACTAAATATGGTATATCCTCGACTTAAACAATCCTTTTGTGTACCACGCCGCGGTCAATCCGTATCAAGACACAAGGAAGGCCGCTGCGACCCCAGCCGAAAGCCAGGAAAGGTTCCTCAACGCGGAAAAGGGAGGTGCAAAAAGCTGTCGCGGAGGCTAGATAGCTGAGCAAAGACGGGGCCTCACCAAGAATCGAACCCGGGACCTCTCGCACCCGAAGCGAGAATCATACCACTAGACCACGAGGCCACTCCAAACAGACAAACGCGCTTACTATTTCACAAACGCCCTACACACAAACCAACCAGCGATACACACGCATCACCACATTCACAGACAACACCGCTCTCTTTACTATCGCCTCTTACCTTCCAGTGCCTACCACCATCAGCACTCACACCACCAGCGATGACCAACCATGACCAACTACTACCGTTTTCTTCGCTGCGGTCACGACGTTGTGGCTCGGGCTAAGGCGTAGCCACGGATTCGCGAGACAGTGGCGTGCCGTGTAAACTTCTCAAGCTTTTGTCAAGGTCAGACTTGGACCACTTCAGACCCGTCCTGGCTTACTAAATATGGTATATCCTCGACTTAAACAATCCTTTTGTGTACCACGCCGCGGTCAATCCGTATCAAGACACAAGGAAGGCCGCTGCGACCCCAGCCGAAAGCCAGGAAAGGTTCCTTAACGCGGAAAAGGGAGGTGCAAAAAGCTGTCGCGGAGGCTAGATAGCTGAGCAAAGACGGGGCCTCACCGGGAATCGAACCCGGGACCTCTCGCACCCGAAGCGAGAATCATACCACTAGACCACGAGGCCACTCCCAACAGACAAACGCGCTTACAATTTCACAAACGCCCTACTCACAAACCAACCAGCGATACACACGCATCACCACCATTCACAGACAACACCGCTCTCTTTACTATCGGCTTCTTACTTTCCAGTGCCTACCCACCATCAGCACTCACACCACCAGCGATGACCAACCCTGACCAACTACTACCGTTTTCTTCGCTGCGGTCACGACGTTGTGGCTCGGGCTAAGGCGTAGCCACGGATTCGCGAGACAGTGGCGTGCCGTGTAAACTTCTCAAGCTTTTGTCAAGGTCAGACTTGGACCACTTCAGACCCGTCCTGGCTTACTAAATATGGTATATCCTCGACGTAAACAATCCTTTTGTGTACCATGCCGCGGTCAATCCGTATCAGGACACAAGGAAGGCCGCTGCGACCCCAGCCGAAAGCCAGGAAAGGTCCCGCAGTGCGGAAAAAGGAGGTGCAAAAAGCTGTCGCGGAGGCTAGATACCTGAGCAAAGACGGGGCCTCACCGGAAATCGAACCCGGGACCTCTCGCACCCGAAGCGAGAATCATACCACTAGACCACGAGGCCACTCCAAACAGACAAACGCGCTTACAATTTCACAAACGCCCTACACACAAACCAAACAGCGATACACACGCATCACCACATTCACAGACAACACCGCTCTCTTTACTATCGCCTCTTACCTTCCAATGCCTACCACCATCAGCACTCACACCACCAGCGATGACCAACCATGACCAACTACTACCGTTTTCTTCGCTGCGGTCACGACGTTGTGGCTCAGGCTAAGGCGTCGCCACGGATTCGCGAGACAGTGGCGTGCCGTGTAAACTTCTCAAGCTTTTGTCAAGGTCAGACTTGGACCACTTCAGACCCGTTCTGGCTTACTAAATATGGTATATCCTCGACGTAAACAATCCTTTTGTGTACCATGCCGCGGTCAATCCGTATCTAGACACAAGGAAGGTCGCTGCGACCCCAGCCGAAAGCCAGGAAAGGTTCCTCAACGCGGAAAAGGGAGGTGCAAAAAGCTGTCGCGGAGGCTAGATAGCTGAGCAAGACGGGGCCTCACCGGGAATCCAACCCGGGGACCTCTCGCACGAGCGGATATACCCTGGAAACCCGGGAGGTCCCCTTCCACAAAACAAAAACACAGCCCTCTTAAAACATTTTAACAAAAAATTGCCCTCCCCCCCCCACCCATAACCCCCCGCGCGGCTTTTTAAAAGAGGGTTTTAAAAAAATTTTCACAGAACAACACCGCCTCTTTTTAAGTTTTCTTTATTATCGCTTCTTACCTTCCAGTGCCTACCACCATCAGCACTCACACCACCAGCGATGACCAACCATGACAAACTACTACCGTTTTCTTCGCTGCGGTCACGACGCTGTGGTTCGGGCTAAGGCGTAGCCACGGGTCCGCGAGACAGTGGCGTGCCGTGTAAACTTCTCAAGCGCTTGTCAAGGGTCAGACTTGGACCACTACAGACCCGTTCTGGCTTACTAAATATGGTATATCCTCGACGTAAACAATCCTTTTGTGTACCATGCCGCGGTCAATCCGTATCAAGACACAAGGAAGGTCGCTGCGACCCCAGCCGAAAGCCAGGAAAGGTTCCTCAGTGCGGAAAAGGGAGGTGCAAAAAGCTGTCGCGGAGGCTAGATAGCTGAGCAAAGACGGGGCCTCACCGGGAATTGAGCCCGGGACCTCTCGCACCCGAAGCGAGAATCATACCACTAGACCACGAGGCCACTCCAAACAGACAAACGCACTTACAATTTCACAAATGCCCTACACACAAACCAACCAGCGATACACACGCATCACCACATTCACAGACAACACCGCTCTCTTTACTATCGCTTCTTACCTTCCAGTGCCTACCACCATCAGCACTCACACCACCAGCGATGACCAACTACTACCGTCTTCGTCGCTGCGGTCACGACGTTGTGGCTCAGGCTAAGGCGTAGCCACGGATTCGCGAGACAGTGGCGTGCCGTGTAAACTTCTCAAGCGCTTGTCAAGGTCAGACTTGGACCACTACAGACCCGTTCTGGCTTACTAAATATGGTATATCCTCGACGTAAACAATCCTTTTGTGTACCATGCCGCGGTCAATCCGTATCAGGACACAAGGAAGGTCGCTGCGACCCCAGCCGAAAGCCAGGAAAGGTCCCGCAGTGCGGAAAAGGGAGGTGCAAAAAGCTGTCGCGGAGGCTAGATAGCTGAGCAAAGACGGCGCCTCACCGGGAATATAACCCGGGACCTCTCGCACCCGAAGCGAGAATCATACCACTAGACCACGAGGCCACTCCAAACAGACAAACGCGCTTACAATTTCACAAATGGCCTACACACAAACCCACCAGCGATACACACGCATCACCACATTCACAGACAACACCGCTCTCTTTACTATCGCCTCTTACCTTCCAGTGCCTACCACCATCAGCACTCACACCACCAGCGATGACCAACCATGACCAACTACTACCGTCTTCTTCGCTGCGGTCACGACGTTGTAGCTCAGGCTAAGGCGTAGCCACGGATTCGCGAGACAGTGGCGTGCCGTGTAAACTTCTCAAGCTTTTGTCAAGGTCAGACTTGGACCACTTCAGACCCGTCCTGGCTTACTAAATATGGTATATCCTCGACGTAAACAATCCTTTTGTGTACCACGCCGCGGTCAATCCGTATCAGGACACAAGGAAGGCCGCTGCGACCCCAGCCGAAAGCCAGGAAAGGTCCCGCAGTGCGGAAAAGGGAGGTGCAAAAAGCTGTCGCGGAGGCTAGATAGCTGAGCAAAGACGGCGCCTCACCGGGAATCGAACCCGGGACCTCTCGCACCCGAAGCGACTAGACCACGAGGCCACTCCAAACAGACAAACGCGCTTACAATTTCACAAATGCCCTACACACAAACCAACCAGCGATACACACGCATCACCACATTCACAGACAACACCGCTCTCTTTACTATCGCTTCTTACCTTCCAGTGCCTACCACCATCAGCACTCACACCACCAGCGATCACCAACCATGACCAACTACTACCGTCTTCTTCGCTGCGGTCACGACGCTGTGGCTCGGGCTAAGGCGTAGCCACGTGTTCCGCGAGACAGTGGCGTGCCGTGTAAACTTCTCAAGCTCTTGTCAAGGTCAGACTTGGACCACTACAGACCCGTTCTGGCTTACTAAATATGGTATATCCTCGACGTAAACAATCCTTTTGTGTACCATGCCGCGGTCAATCCGTATCAAGACACAAGGAAGGGCGCTGCGACCCCAGCCGAAAGCCAGGAAAGGTTCCTCAACGCGGAAAAGGGAGGTGCAAAAAGCTGTCGCGGAGGCTAGATAGCTGAGCAAAGACGGGGCCTCACCGGGAATCGAACCCGGGACCTCTCGCACCCGAAGCGACTAGACCACGAGGCCACTCCAAACAGACAAACGCGCTTACAATTCACAAATGCCCTACACACAAACCAACCAGCGATACACACGCATCACCACATTCACAGACAACACCGCTCTCTTTACTATCGCTTCTTACCTTCCAGTGCCTACCACCATCAGCACTCACACCACCAGCGATGACCAACCATGACCAACTACTACCGTCTTCTTCGCTGCGGTCACGACGTTGTGGCTCAGGCTAAGGCGTAGCCACGGATTCGCGAGACAGTGGCGTGCCGTGTAAACTTCTCAAGCGCTTGTCAAGGTCAGACTTGGACCACTACAGACCCGTTCTGGCTTACTAAATATGGTATATCCTCGACTTAAACAATCCTTTTGTGTACCATGCCGCGGTCAATCCGTATCAAGACACAAGGAAGGCCGCTGCGACCCCAGCCGAAAGCCAGGAAAGGTTTCTCAACGCGGAAAAGGGAGGTGCAAAAAGCTGTCGCGAAGGCTAGATAGCTGAGCAAAGACGGGGCCTCACCGGGAATCGAGCCCGGGACCTCTCGCACCCGAAGCGAGAATCATACCACTAGACCACGAGGCCACTCCAAACAGACAAACGCGCTTACAATTTCACAAACGCCCTACACACAAACCCAACCAGCGATACACACGCATCACCACATTCACAGACAACACCGCTCTCTTTACTATCGCCTCTTACCTTCCAGTGCCTACCACCATCAGCACTCACACCACCAGCGATGACCAACCATGACCAACTACTACCGTTTTCTTCGCTGCGGTCACGACGTTGTGGCTCGGGCTAAGGCGTAGCCACGGATTCGCGAGACAGTGGCGTGCCGTGTAAACTTCTCAAGCTTTTGTCAAGGTCAGACTTGGACCACTTCAGACCCGTCCTGGCTTACTAAATATGGTATATCCTCGACTTAAACAATCCTTTTGTGTACCACGCCACGGTCAATCCGTATCAAGACACAAGGAAGGCCGCTGCGACCCCAGCCGAAAGCCAGGAAAGGTTCCTCAACGCGGAAAAGGGAGGTGCAAAAAGCTGTCGCGGAGGCTAGATAGCTGAGCAAAGACGGGGCCTCACCTGGAATCGAACCCGGGACCTCTCGCACCCGAAGCGAGAATCATACCACTAGACCACGAGGCCACTCCAAACAGACAACCGCGCTTACCATTTCACAAACGCCCTACACACAAACCAACCAGCGATACACACGCATCACCACATTCACAGACAACACCGCTCTCTTTACTATCGCCTCTTACCTTCCAGTGCCTACCACCATCAGCACTCACACCACCAGCGATGACCAACCATGACCAACTACTACCGTTTTCTTCGCTGCGGTCACGACGTTGTGGCTCGGGCTAAGGCGTAGCCACGGATTCGCGAGACAGTGGCGTGCCGTGTAAACTTCTCAAGCTTTTGTCAAGGTCAGACTTGGACCACTTTCAGACCCGTCCTGGCTTACTAAATATGGTATATCCTCGACTTAAACAATCCTTTCTGTGTCCCATGCCGGCGGTCAATCCGTATCAAGACACAAGGAAAGGCCGCTGCGACCCCAGCCGAAAAGCCAGGAAAGGGTCCCTCAGTGCGGAAAAGGGAGGTGCAAAAAGCTGTCGCGGAGGCTAGATAGCTGAGCAAAGACTGGGCATCAACGGGAATATAACCCGGGACCTCTCGCACCCGAAGCGAGAATCATACCACTAGACCACGAGGCCACTCCAAACAGACAAACGCGCTTACAATTTCACAAATGCCCCTACACACAAACCAAACAGCGATACACACGCATCACCACATTCACAGACAACACCGCTCTCTTTACTATCGCTTCTTACCTTCCAATGCCTACCACCATCAGCACTCACACCACCAGCGATGACCAACCATGACCAACTACTACCGTTTTCTTCGCTGCGGTCACGACGCTGTGGTTCGGGCTAAGGCGTAGCCACGGGTCCGCGAGACAGTGGCGTGCCGTGTAAACTTCTCAAGCTCTTGTCAAGGTCAGACTTGGACCACTACAGACCCGTTCTGGCTTACTAAATATGGTATATCCTCGACGTAAACAATCCTTTTGTGTACCATGCCGCGGTCAATCCGTATCAGGACACAAGGAAGGCCGCTGCGACCCCAGCCGAAAGCCAGGAAAGGTCCCGCAGTGCGGAAAAAGGAGGTGCAAAAAGCTGTCGCGGAGGCTAGATACCTGAGCAAAGACGGGGCCTCACCGGAAATCGAACCCGGGACCTCTCGCACCCGAAGCGAGAATCATACCACTAGACCACGAGGCCACTCCAAACAGAGAAACGCGCTTACAATTCACAAACGCCCTACACACAAACCAACCAGCGATACACACGCATCACCACATTCACAGACAACACCGCTCTCTTTACTATCGGCTCTTACCTTCCAGTGCCTACCACCATCAGCACTCACACCACCAGCGATGAGCAAACCATGACCAACTACTACCGTTTTCTTCGCCGCGGTATGAGACGTTGTGGCTCGGGCTAAGGCGTAGCCACGGATTCGCGAG